>NW_019385954.1:0-112121 GCF_000671375.1 Centruroides sculpturatus | reverse complement strand
ATGCGTGTTAGAGTCCGTTTCAGACTAGTATTCTGACGTCATGTTACAATATGACTGTCTTTGGCGGGATTTTTCGCGCAACTGTCATGGCGTTGATGTACAATAGTTGTTTGAAACGAACTCTACCATTTTTGTACTAGGTGGCAAAGGGCCACACAAGAACCTCGCGGAGGCCGCAGGTTCCCCACCTAGACTCTAGACAGTTTTTGGAATAGAGTACAGTACTTCAACCTAATCTAGTAATCGCGACTATGAGGCCGGTTAACCGAATGGTCTAGTTGACAGCTTTCCACTCTGATATGAAAAATTCATAATTTTTTCACATCATTTGTCAATAAACAGAAGAATTTCAACGAAAAATAACGAGTAATTATATATTTTTTCACCACCAGATGGTGGGAATATAGAATCATTCAGTTGTTGCCAATTCATAATTATTTAGAAACATGAACTAACTTAAAATTTATCAAACAGAAGAACTATTATTACTTAAAATTTAATATCAATTATTTTCATATATGTAAGTTTTAATTAATTAAAATTTTAAAAAGCTCTTGTTGTCATTTTTGAATTTTATTTTTCATACATTACACACGTGGTACGAGTCTTTTAATGTCACGTGGTTGCCGCCAGTGATGATACTTTTTTTTAGATGTAACTTGTAACTTGTTCCTCTTCCGGATGACCTTTACGAATCACGCCACGATTGACACTTCAGTTTTTCCTTAAAGGAGTAAGTACATTCAATTCAATGTCTAGGTATTTTCCTTTTCTTGACTGACATTAAAGTTCCATTTGTTTGTAGAAGCTGTTTTGTAGTATTGTTTATTGACTGTGATTAATAGGTCATTAAAAATAATAAATGAAAAAATCTTATGACCTTAACCGCAGATATTTTCAAGTTCAAGTACCTTGCATAATTTTAAAATAATTTAAGAATTTTGCAAGCAAAATATTTTTATGTATTTATATATATAATGAATATATAAAGGAATTAATTTTAATTGCTAATTAAATTATTTTTTACACTTTAAAATTGTGTATTCAACAGAATTAATTATAATAATTAATTTTTTTTTCAGCTGAGTATTTTTATCAGACATAAAAATGGTTATAAATGTAGGTCATTTTTAATTTATTCTCTTATAAACTGTAAAAATAATTATAATGCTTAATCTTGCATTTTCTGTAAACTTTATATTTAATTTATGAAATTCTATAGGAAGTTGTGTTAGTTTCTGCTGCTAGAACACCTATTGGTGGTTATAGAGGTTGTATCTCATCAATTCCAGCAGTGAAATTGGGATCTATTGCTATTCAAGCAGCAGTTGAAAGGGCAGGTAAGCAAATTAAATGGATATTTTTGTATACTATGTACTATTTATATTTTTAATGTGTTGTTAATAATAATTTTTTCAATTTTATGTTAATAAACCATTATTCTTACAGTTCATAAACTTAATGACTTGGATAAATGCTAAATGCTGACAAATGTTATTGAGTTAATTTTCTATATTTTTAGCTGTTAGTAACATTTAACGGTAAATGTTCAATAAAATTTGATGTATACTTCCCTCGTGAAGTAGAGGATTTTCAGGGAAAATGTTTAATTCTAAAAATAGATTCAAAAAGAAAAAACAGATCTGTCAGATGACGTTGGCACTTTTTGCTAGAATTATAAACCGTAAGAAGATAAACTAGAAGAAATCATTAGTCTGGAACGATCCTTTGTGATGCTCCATTCTAATATTTACTATGAAATCAATTTTTAAATCAATTTGATCAAAATATGCCATACGTATTTAAAAAGTGATCCTATTTCAAAGGTTGTTTTTGACTGCCAGCTAGGAAAAATTTTATAATCTGCATTTTCTATTTAGTAAGCAGTTTACTACTATTCTACAGAATACAATGCTGCATCACTCATATAACTTATATATCAATGAATAACATCATATAGATTATAAACATTGCTACACAAGTAATTTATATGCCTCTATGTCCTTATTTTCTATTTGTTTATTTCTGATAGTATTACTACCTCAACTACAAATCATTATATTCCAACAATTTTTATTTTTAAAATTGCTTGAAAGACAGTATCTGTTCCAACAATTTTCCATGAAATATAATAAAGCACAGTGCATATGACATATGTGAATAACAGAATGCATTACTTCACAGTTTAAATTTCTACTTTAAAGAAATGATCATCTCATTTGTTAATAATTATGATTAATAGCACCAGTTTATCTCGTGATGAATACTTTAAACATTAAAAATTACGTTTTTTGAGTTCAATAGTAGACTAAAGATAATTCAAGAAAGCAGTTTTGTTTTTACAAATAATAAGAAAATGGCAACATGTTTTGTTTGAATATTGTTGCATAAGCAAAAATATACTAGAATTAATAATTAAGTAAAATTAAACTGATATTGTTAGCCAACTTTTTTCCACATTCATTTGTAAAACAATAGTTCTATGAAGATTGCTTGACAAGCATTCATTAATGCATTTTTCCTGGTGAGTGGCCTTTTAGAAGTAAGTTTTCCTGCAAAATTTTTTCTATTTTTTCTGAGAAGTACCTTTCCCATTCATATTCTAAATATCTATGAATAAAGATACATACATAGTACTTGATTGCTCGCTGTTCTCTCAATTAGTTATGTCCTTCAGAAGTTAGCATAAAGTTGTTGTTGAGAACAAATCACAAGGGAGCACTCCTTTTGATGGAAAAAGTAATTTATTTTCAATAATTTAGAACAGCTATGCATTTTGGGCTCTATGCCCCGCTTCAGGTCTTATTTTATTATGTATATCAGTAAAAACTATGAAAGAAATTACAGAATGTATCAAAATTATATTTAACATGCACGTACAAAAGTTCTTTAAATGTAATTACCTTAAAATAATTATAGTAACAGCTGGAATAAGTAATTATTAAACCTTTGGGATAAAATAAGTAAAACTGAAATAAATTAAAAAGTAAGTAAATAAATAAATAGAATAAAATGATGATAAAAAATAATAACAGGATATCACTGTAGAAATAAAACTATTTTGGTTAAAATTTATAAAAAATTAGGTAAAATTATTAAAATCTTTATTATAAAACTAATAAAGGTAAAAAAATCTTTAAAACTAGTAAAAACTAGTTGAAAATAAGGTGTAAAAGCTTTCACTGTATGTTTATCAAGAAGTCTGATACTTTGTTTGATACAGTGGGTTAAAAGGGGAGGGGAAGAAAGGAAGAACATCTTAAAATGCACTCTTCTCATTTTGATACTAATGGTTGCCAGATCTCACTGTTGACAATGCCAGTGTTTAAATTTATTTTATGAATTTTGTTTATTTTAATAATTTCAATATGTTCAAAACATTTTCTTTCAATAATAATTTTTTTTTTTTTTTTTAAAGAAATTTGATGCTGTCAAGTGAGATCTCGCAACCAGCATGACTGCAGTTCGCGGTGACTGCTGAGTTCGTGTAATCATACTTCACAGCCCTTATATGCTCTCTTATTCTAATTTTTAACATTCTACCCAACTCACCTATATAATATTATTTTGGTTGACAAGTACAAGTGAAGCTGTAAACTAAATTATTATTTAATAATACAGTTATTTTACTATTAATTGATTTTTTGATTTTTAAGAAATTTCTCATTTTGTTGTTTTATTATGTGTGAGGGGTAAGAATAACATTACTGTATATGGTGTTAACATTTTTTGGATGTTTTCAAAAATTATCAGGATATAATATAGTTTTCTATAAATTATTTGTGTTTTAAGCATCAGTTGTTTTATAGTGTGATTATATAGCCATCTATACTAATATTATAAAGAGGTAATGTTTGTATGTATGTGTGTAAGTTTCTTTGCAGCAGGTAATCTCCGAAACTACTCATCCGATTTCAAAAATTCTTTCACCAATATTTAGAATGGAACCTCAGGGTGGATATAGGCTGTATATTATTCCGATAAACATTCATATAAATTAAAAAATATAATCTAGGTTAAGGCTTTTATGCCCAATAGATGGCACTACAAGTACGACGCCCTAAGTTTGCTTTTCTGTGAGGCATTATGCTTTTCTGTGAAAATGAATTAAAGCAGATCATCTTCTATCTATCTATATAAATAAAGATGTAATGTTCGTTTGTTCCTACCAACTCCTTTGAAATTTTCACACAATGCTGCATTCTAATACGCACGTCTTTTTATATATTATACGTGTCGAAATTTCCTCCACTGAAGTGAGATGGTTAGGATTAAGGCTTACCATAAAGAACTCTGCTTCTATTTATACTATTTTAGATGCATTTTTTTTTTTGCGTTTTTCATTGCGTTTTAATAGGGTATGTCAACAGAATGTACACTAAGAAGGGATTTTTCGATATTCCCCCGCAGGGGAGAGGGACAGAATTAAGGCTTACTGTGAAAAACTTGGCTTCTATTATATTATTTTAGATGTGGGTTTTTGCGTTTTTGATTGTGTTTTAATAGGGTACGTCAAGAGAATGTACACGAAGAAGAAATTTTTCGAAAAATTTCCTCCCCAGGGGGAAGTGTTATACATTCATAATAGATACATTTTGAGCCACAACGCGTGGCGGGGTCTGCTAGTTTGTTAATAATTTTGTTGGGATAGTTATTTAATTAAAAAATGCGATATATATTTTTATTCCTGTGGTTTGGTCTGCAATATCACTTGTAAGTAATTTAATTTTGTTTATATACATATTGAATATGTCCTTTTTATATATATATATACATAGGTGTGCTGGAATAGAAACTGATGACTTTTCTNTATCACTTGTAAGTAATTTAATTTTGTTTATATACATATTGAATATGTCCTTTTTATATATATATATATACATAGGTGTGCTGGAATAGAAACTGATGACTTTTCTGACCTTACATGATTTAATGTATTTTTTTAAAAGTAATAAAATTATGATATCTTGAAACTATGATATCTAAAAAGTTTAACCTACTATTGTTTTCATTTCTATTTCAAAGTATATATTTTGGATATTATTGGTGTATTGAAGCATAATTTGTGAGTCGTTAATTTCATGTTATAAACAGCAAAGCAGTCATCAAAATAATGATTGTGAAAATTATGCCATGAAGGTTTTTGATAATGTCATCAACTTTTATCATGCAAAGTTCAGCAAGTTTTGGACTAGTGGCCCTTAAAGAAGGTCCATAAAGATGCCTTCTAATTGTCTAAAAGAATTACCATTACAAATAAAATAATTATTAACTAAAACAAATTTGATAACTTGAGTTATCCAGTTTCACATTTTTATTTCTACAGGTATACCATCTTATTTTTAACATTTTATTACATTTATTTATTTTTTAATTTATTTCAGTTTTACTTATTTATCCCATGGTTTTAATGATTAGTTATTCCAGCTGTCACTATGATTATTTTTAGGAAATTATATTTTTAAAATTTTTGTATGCATGTGTTAAATTTAATTTAATACATTCTGTAATTTCAATAAAATAAGGACTGAAAAGACTGAAGAGGGGCATAGAGCCCAAAGTGCATATCCATTCTAAATTATAGAAAATAAATCTACTTTTTCCATCAAAGAAAGTGTTCCCGTGTGATATGCTCTCAATAGCAACTTTATGCTAAGTTCCAAAGATACATACAATTATAATTACATTAACATGGTAAATTAACATAACAATGCTAAGTAACATTTGAAAATTTTATATATTTACAATGATTACATATGTATAATTTAATTCAAGTGGCTGTAAGCCCACCTGATTTATTTGGCAGTGCTCATGTACAATATATTTATGCTTTCATTTTCATCACATAAACTGATGCTACTGCTATGTTTTCACACTGACTGTAGCTAATAGGCATACTGCTTTTTGAAAAAAGAATATCATTCAGAATTTCTTCAGCTTATCTCTGTAGCCCACTTTGATTTATTTATACCTTGTTGTGGAAATTGTTTAATATCAGTCTGCTTCAAATATTTTGATTGTGTTATAAATTTTAAGTTTCCATTATCAAAAACCAAGAAAAATGATGTCATTACTTAGTAAAATAATTTTAATGTGTTAAAATTTGTGTTAATCTGTACTGTGATTTCTATTGTATTTTATTGTTAGAGCAATTGATAGGAATTAACAATGTAATTTACAGTTGCTAACTTAGAAATTACACAGATGAACTAGCTACTGTGGTCATTCAGTTAAATTAACCAATGCATCTTTAAAAATGGGTGAAGTTTAAAGAATAACGTTTATAATATGATAGTGTGCCATCTTCACACATGGACAGTTGAAAATGGAATTATTCTACATTCAACTGTTAACTGGATTGAAAATATTAGCATTCTACTTTATTCATTGTTAAAGGTACATTGATAAATTCAGCAGGAACTATGTCATAATGTGTAAACTGATAAATTCATATAGATTTTAATTTGTGTAAAAGATTTTATATGTATTAGTATTAGCAAAAAGAATAGCAGCAAAGAAAAAATATACAATTTAAATACAGGATAAAAATGTTTTTATAATTCTATTCTTAGACAATGTTCATTCATAATTTGTATACTGATTAGGTAAAGTTTATATACTTTATTTACTAAGAAATAAAAACACTTTTGTATTATTATAGGAATTTCTAAAGATCTGATTCAAGAAGTGTTTATGGGAAATGTTTTACAGGCTTCTTGTGGTCAAGCACCTGCTCGTCAAGCTGCTTTGGGTGCAGGTATTATGAATTTCTATATTTTATTTACACAAGATTAAAAATTTTGATTTGATAATTGAAATGTTTGTTATTATTTAAAACTTCACTTGAAATATTTGTATATATTAATATTAGTTAACTCTACTTTTTTTATGATTAAAATTTTATACTATTCTCTCTAAAATAGGCCTTTCTCATTCAACATGCTGCACCACTGTGAACAAAGTATGTGCCTCTGGATTGAAAGCAATAAGTATTGGGTGTCAAACTTTAATGTTGAATCAACAGGTATTTCTGGTCTTAATTTTTTTAATATTACAATTAAATTTTTGAGTTATCTAGGTGACAATATAATTTTTTTTAATAGATAAAAATTAAGAAACTTTGTGCATTCACTTCTCTTTGTGATTATGTTTTAGTGATTAATCATGTATTTGTAATAAATACAATCAACCTAAAAATTACTTCAAATCAAGCCATTTGACAATCACATAATGCAGAATACAAAATTACACCATAGTTTTAAAATGGAGAACATTTAAGTTTTAAAATTCACAAAAATTTCAAAAAAAAGACAATATACAGTATTTAAAAACTGTCTTTACAATTTGTCCTTTCTTTACATGGAGGTACTCACCTGTCTGAATATGTAAAATGTTAAAAATCTTTCCTCTACAAAGGCAGTTAAAAAATATATACTTATCATTTTGACAATTTTTCAATTAAAAATTTATTCTTCATCATACAGAGAAGAAAAGAATTCATTCATCTTGTAACATTGTTTACAAAATCATTTATTAACTTGATTATTTCATATTAGTTTTATGAAATGATAAAAATTTGTTGTTAAATATTTTTTTGTTTGTATCATTTGGAAGAAAAGCCTAGCTTTTGTAATTCTGTACTTATCGTTGCATGTTTTACAATATTGATTTTCACAGAAAGATGATCATAAAAGAAACAATTTTAAAAAAGTTTACTACATAAAACATTATTTTTAAAATTAGTACCACTTTCCTAATATCAGAAAATTATATTTTAAATTGAACATATGATTGTTGAAAAGTAGATTGGTTTCTGACTGATTTACTTTGCTTATAATCATCTTCCCAACACTAGATTTAACTTGAACCCTTTCTATACTGATATATATTAAGAACAAACTACAAATAGGATGAAATAAAAACTCTAATAAGAATTAATAATGTTTTTTCTATTAAGCATAAATTCTAAATTCTAAATTGTGTGTTTTGCTGTACTGAAATTAAAGATACATCAGTTATTATTATTTATATCTTTAAATACAGTAGAACCTCTATTATCCGGACTAATTCGGGATGAAGGTAGTCCGGATAAGGAAAAATTTGGATAATTGAAACAAATACTTTAATTTGTCTTTTAATGATAATATGGCACATTTTCTTTTAGATGACATATCGGCAATATTAAAAATAAATACTGTATTTAAATTGTGATCAAATTTTCAAGAAACAAATGTTTGTATTGAGTTTTGACTACTACTGACCAGCGCTAACTACCTATTGTTTAAAAGGCCCTCTGGTGGTGCAAGAAGACGGATTTTATAAAATAAAAAGCAGTTGAAACTGCATTTTTATGAATAAAAATTTGATAAAACTATTTATCGTTTTATGATGAGTAAAATTTTTTCGTCGCATTTGCGGCTTTTAAGTAATGCATAAACCTTCGAGGTGAGAGGCCCTTCGGATTGCGAGGCATAGGTGGTGACCCATGTCGCCCATGCCTTACGCCGACCTTGGTCATAGAAATGATGTAATTTGAATATAAATTATTTATAAATAAGTATGTCAAGTTATATTTTACATCCACTGTGCTGGGTGAGACGTTGTTGAAACAAAAAAAGTTATGCATTCTATCACGTATATAAACAGTGTCGTAATTCGCAAAGTGCAAATCAGCAAATTCATAAAATTTTTGTTTATTTTGAACAATCCAGATAATCGAAAATCCAGATAATAGAGGTCCAGATAATAGAGGTTCTACTGTATAATAAAAATAAGTTTATTTACCAACCATGAAATTACCCAAAGTAATTTATCAACTCTTACATGAATCCAGTGGCCCATCCTGTGTTACTAGTGACTAGTGTGGGAACCCTTGATTTATCTGAAGAATTACTTAAATTGATTGTCAATCATGTTAAAAAACTGATATTTACCTTTTCTTTTGCATAAATAAGTCAAAATTGTTAAAATGTGATTTTTCTGAAATTTAAATTTACATGGTGGCATAACTTTCTAATTTCAAACTATTTTCCATGCTATAATAAATTTACAAAGAATGTTAAGATTATGACCTCACAATATTACAAATAATCTTAGTGTTGCATATATTTTGAAACAACAGTAATTGGCCTAATAGGACAATGCTCAAACAGTTCTTGAGGTTAAATGACAGAGGCTTCCATAAGCCATTCAAAATCAAAATTGTGACATTGCAGAAAAGGCATATAGTGTGCTGTGGCTGTCTCAGATGAAATCAATGATTACTGTACAGAGATTGATCAGTGATTACTGTACTGATTAGATATGTGCGAGAATACAGAAAGAATCCTATACACATTAACTCTATTAAGAGGTGGATGCAAAATTATAAGATGAAATCAGTTTGCCAACTAGCTTCACAGTAGGTGACCATCTTTGTCATCTAATACTGTACAGCAAATGCATGAAACCTACCAGTGAATCTCTGAAAAATCAAGTCAAAGTGCATTATTAGAATTGCATATTACAAACACAACTGCATTGAAAATTCTACAAAAACAACTGAAATATGCTTACAGATACAAATTGACCAAGCCATTGAACTGAATGAAAAATCCCAATGAAGTAAATTTACATTGTTCATGCTTTCATATAATCAATCAATACTTAACTAAAGTGTTTCTCTGATTAAGGAACCGTTTTTAAGTGGCAAAGTCAACTGACACTGCATTCACATATGGGGATCTGAAAATTTTCATGGTATGTGAATACATTTGTGATAGTGCATGGGGTAAGTTGTTTCATAACAAAATCATGCATCCCTTTTTTGTTGCAGAAAACAGTTACAAATAAGCATATTTAATATTTATTGGGCTTATTTGTCTTTTTCAACTTCAGGAGTTGCATCCTCATTTAATATTCCAGCATGAATAATTCATTGAGTCAAAACCTTTTCATTAAGGTTTGGACATTCATGCCAAGTTTAATGAAGCTTTCCTAGAGAGATGAATAGGCAGAGAATGATGTATCCCATGGCCTCCCTGATCACTGGACATTACACTTCTGGAGTTTTTTCTTGTGGGCTACATTAAAAATCACATCAAACTCAAGACATTACTAAGTTAGTTTAGATTAGTTCTTCAGAAAAAGTCATTACAGACATGGTGAAAATTGAATATCAGTCAGCTATGTTGCAACCTACTAATGGTGCTCATGTAGAAGTGTAATGGAGTTTGAAAGTCTTAGAAACTGTTTGAGTTATTCTTCAATTACTGCAAACTGACCATATACTACTTTTTATTTCAATATAGCATTATTTGATATAAATCAAAGAAATCTGAATATAATTAGGCTTAAACAACTCTGAAATAGTTATATAATATATAATATATTTAAATCATTTTTTCTGTTTAAATTGTTTATACAGAATAAATCATGAAATTCTTTATTCAGTTTAATACATTCAAGAAATTTTCATATATTCTTCTGCACTTACTGGATAAACACTTTGATTCAAAATCTGATTTAGTTAATTTTTATAGTGAGAAGTGAACCAAAGAGAATACTTGTTAAAAACTATTTTTTATAAATTTGTTTGTAAATTTAAGAAATAACATGAAATAAAAATTTTTCATTTACATTTTGATCTTTTAACTATAGGAAATAGTTGTAGCAGGAGGTATGGAAAGTATGTCAAATGCACCATATTATCTGCCTCGTGGAGATACTCCATTTGGTAGTATAATGTTGAAGGTATGATACTATTTATTTGAAATATTTACCAGTTTTTAATTATACTACTGAAGCAACACACTCCAGAAAATATATTAATAACAACTATATATTTATAAGACTTATTATATTGGTGTAGTTTCTAATTAGCAAAGAGAAAAAATCTTAGTCAAAAGTCAAAACAAAATATCTTTATTTTTATCTGTACACTCTGTGTGTTTCAGACCTTAAGACTCCTCTTCAGCACGTTTACAACATTCTATAACAATTGCATAAAAACTTTTTAAAACAATGATATTACACTCAACAATAATAATTAAAATAAGATAAAATTACATTTTCTTTATTGTCTAATATTAATACAATGCTAATACCAATATAAAGTATCCAAAAAACAGTATGTAACATACCTATCTTAACATTTAATTCTCAGCTATTGCTGAATTTATATAATTTCCTTTCATTGCTCTGATATGTTCCTTTATATGTATTTTAAATTTTCTTTTCGTTTCACCTATGTACATTTTTTTCTTGTCCATAACTATATTGAAAAGAATATACTACTACTTTTTCTTCTATTATTTCAGGTTTTTTATTATTTCTATAATATAAATGTATTTTAAGTAATTTTTTTTTCAGGTATTAAATTTATTTTATTATATATAATAGTTTTTTTACTCTCAAATAATTTAAGAATAATTTAATTTAATTTCACACATTTTTCATCATCATTAAAATGTATATTTCTGTTTTCTAAATAGAAAATCAGGAAAAAGAAATACAACAAATAGTAAAAATATTTGTTTAATGATTACCCTAAAACAGTGTTCCGCAACCTTTTTCTACTCGCAGCATGCCTATGACTCGACATGACTCAGCACGGCACACCAAAATGTTATTCCCCTCAAAAAGTATGATATGATACTATTAATAGAATTTCGTAATGCCATACTTTTATTATTATTATGTTGAGTTTTGTGAGTTACACTCAGTTGACACCGATGGCTGTGTACTATGCCGGACCAGATTCAAGGCATAGTAACTTCAAAACAAGACAAAAATTAAATAAGTGTACAGTCTGTGTCTGTATTCAGGAATTTCTTAACAATGTGGCATGTATTCAATATAGTGGCCTTTTGTAGTGTGATGTATGTGTTTCTATTCAATTTTAATGTTCCAAGTTTTGTGTATCATGTGTGGTATGACACCTGTAGAGAAGGGAACAACAGGTACAATAAGCGCCCTATCCATCCTTCACAGATGCCTTATTTCCTGGACGAGTTCTGTGTACTTGCTGATTTTTTCACTGCATGTATTTTGTACATTGTGAGTGTTTGGGATGGATATGTCTATAATGTATGTGATTTTATTGTGTTTGTCAATAAGTGTGATGTCTGGTCTGTTGTGGTAAATTGTTTTATCTGTGATTATGGCTGTTGTAATACATTTTGTGTGTTTTTGTTTTTCAATACTGTCTGTTGAATGTATTTGTAGTATGGTTCATGGATGTCTAATAATTTGTGTTTATTTGCAAGCTCTTGATGTATTTGCTACTTGATTATGTCTATGTAAATTATTTGTTTGTGCCAAGAGGTTGCAATCAGAAGTGATGTGTTGTATGGTTTCTGGAATGATGTGATATTTTCTGCATGTGTCATTTGTGATTATTGTATCTTTGAGTATGTGTTTTCTGTAGTTTTTAGTATTTATGACCTGTATGGCAATCATGAATTCTTCCATCTCCCAAAAGAGGCATCCCCAAGCTAACCAGCTGTTTGATGCAGTTTTGTCAACAAAATCCTGAGCCAGGTCATAGGGATGTCTGCCATGGAGTGCCTTTTGCACTCACGATTGCTTAATGGTGTCTATTCTATTTATATGTTGTCATGTCCGTATGTTGTGAATGTAAATTTAATTAATGGTGTATTATTTGAGTCTGCTAGAGTTAATGCTTTATGTAACTGTGATGTTTCTTGTTTTTTGTAGAAAAACTCTTGCAATGTCTGTATTTGTTTGTAGTGGAGTTAACTGTGTCGATCAGGTGAAGTCCACCATCTTTATGTTGAAGGGTTAATCTTTCTATAGCAGATTTAGGATGATGATGATTATGCGTAGTAAGTGTTCTTGTTTTTAATTGGAGTTGCTCAAGATCTGTGTGAGTCCAATGTATAACTCCAAAAGAATAAGTGAGTACTGGGACGACATATGTGTTTATTGCTTTAACATCATCTTATTTCATCAGTGAATGAAATACAAGCATAAGAAACACAACAACTGTGATAAAAATATATAAATAAAACTTGAAATTAATAAGAATATGTAAAAGTTCATGTCACCCCTTTCACCTTGTGACAGCACACAAGTTGCAGAACACTGCCCTAAAAAATTATAAGATGAAATGGATAAATAAAGTAATGAAAAACGAAAATAGAAATTAAATTAAACTAAGTATGCACATGGGTTCAAAAAGTTTAACCATACCTGTCCTATGTTATATTATGAAACCTACAAGTAATAAGCTGTACTGACTGTCTACACTTAGGCTCATTTTCCAGATTTCTTCCTCAATCCCCAGTTTTCCTGGGAGCTTTTGTGTATTTTGCTAAGAGCCCAAGAAGCAGAGAAACACAAATACAATAAATCTGAGGATTTAAGGAATACACATCTATTAATATTGGATGCCTGGATTCAATGGATTTTAACCATTATTAGAGGGTGAGAGGCAAGCACACTACCTCTATACTACTGAAGCTAAGACCTCTCCTTTAGACAAAGCTCACTTTATATATGATGTTTCTGAGAGAGTGAAAACCATGTATTATGTTATCCACAGTAACTAAGTTTGTAAGCAAATTTGTATCTCATGATCAATCAGAGGTTAGTTTTTCCATCATAACACACCTTGGTTATGTTGCGTGACATATGCTGTAACCCAGTAGATTTAAAAAACAGATTCTATCCAGTGTTTTTGTAATATTTCTAAGAATTATTCTTTAGAAGTTAGGATTTAGAAATAAATTCAAAGTGAATAATATACTGTAATTCCTGATTTTACAGCTTTTTAAAATAGTTTCTATATTTTTATTTTTATCATAGAAAAAAACTTTTATTTTTGTAATTGTTTTTAAAAGAATTTTCATTACATTATTCTAGGATGGAATGGAAAGTGATGGTTTGACTGATGCTTATGGTGCTGGCTCAATGGTATGTTTTTAATATTTTAAATAAATAAAAGACAAAAGGAATAACAGCTAAGTTAATTAAATTTACAGTGAAGAATAAAAATTATTTTCATCCCCTAATGATTTAACTTTTCTCTCATTTAAAATTTGTAAGTTATTTAGTACAGAATAATAGTGATCTATAGTAAAGATCAAACTTAGAATTAAAATATATTTTCATCAAGAACATTGTTATTTTCAACATGTTCATACATATGAAACTATATTAGAGATGCTTACTGACACTGATATATCAGCATATCAGAATGTTCCTGATATTAAAATCAATTCATTTTACAAATTTGTGTTTCAATCTTTCATTTTTTGATAGTGACTGCAAAAAAAAAAAAAAATATTGTGTTGGTTTGTCAATGTTACCAATATACCATGAACATTCCAATATGCTGATATAGCATATGGTCTTGATCTTTAGAATATCGAAAAAAGGAAAAGAAAGATCGGACATCAGTTTGTAAAACAAACAGACTTCAATACAGATAATTCTGATATACTGTTACCAATATTAAATAGGTATCAGTTCAATGTTGGTTACATCTCCAACATTGACATATATTAAATTAAAGATGAATAAATATTGTTTTGCAGTTTAATTATAATCATAAAATAATTCAGAGATTTAATAATAATAAATAATTATCTAATGATGAAAGTTTTGTATTGTAAATATTAAATATTTTTAATAATATGATGTTAAATTCCTCATAACATATTTCTTAATAGAATAAAATGTATTTTTAGGGAAACTGTGCAGAAGCCATTGCAAAGAAATATAACATATCTCGACAAGAGCAAGATGAATATACTATATCCAGTTACAAAAGAAGTGCTCAAGCAATTGAAGTAAGAACAGTTTAATAGTTTTAAAATTTATTTACTTTTCAGTAATAAAAATTAAATATAAATACTTAATATTTAAAATATAATATGATCTCATTATGCCATTCAAATTAAATATTGTTATGAGGTCATATTAAATTTTAATTTTATATTGTACCTACAATGTTGTAATAAACCTCATTACAATTTTCCTTCTAAATTGTGAATTACATAATCATTGAATTCATTTAGTTGAATGAATTCAATGATTATGATTCAGTTGAATGAATTCATGCAATTCATGATACATTTATCCTTCTGTTAATAAAAGTATGCTTAGATTAAAATATATGCATAAGAGTTTCTGCTATTTTTTCTATTTTGTTTTAGTTGAAGCATAGAAGCTATTGAGTTTTGAAAAATAATTTCACATTCAGTACGAACTTATTTTTCAAGGAGAATTTTTAAAAAATTACTACTAGTAAATAGTGAATTTTTGTATGGGCTGAAAATAATTTTTGGATTCAATTAAAAATCATAGTTTATATCAATTATTCATAGTCTTTAAACAGGCAGCAATTATTCTTAACCATTTTAACCATATCTATCAGAACAGTGTTCAGCCATAAGTGTGCTGAAGCTTGTAACTTGAACTGAACTCCTATCATTTATATATAAAAATTGACACTGACATACAAGAAAACATCTTTATGTAGATACTCCAGTAATATTTGATAGAAATTATAAATGACCTTTTTGGAACATTTCTCCATAGAATGACTTTACCTGAGGAAGCTCTCTCAATGCAGCTGAAAACATTCATAATTTCTATAAAATGTTGCTGGAGTAAATACATAAGGTGTTTTTTGTTTGTCAGTGTCAACTGTGAACTGTTCCAGTGTATTAGTTAATTATTAATAAATAAATCTAAATATATAAAATTGCTTGTCCTGACTGACTGAATGACTCACTCACTCACTGATTCATCATCACCCAGAGCAGACCGCTTAACCTAAAGAGGTGAAATTTGGTAGACAGTTAGGGTACATCATGGAAACACACACTAAGAAGGGATTTTTCGAAATTCCTCCGTGGGAGAGGGAGAGGATTAAGGCTTAACCGGAAGAACGGCTTCTACTATACTATTTTAGATGCGATTTTTTGTTTTTATCTGCGTTTTAGTAGGGTATGCCATGAGAATGCACACTAAGAAGGGATTTTTCGAAATTTCCTCGCGGGCAAGAGAGGGAGATGATTTAGTCTTCATCGAGTACTTAGGTGTATTAAATTAATAACATTTCAGACATTGTTATAAATATTTTTTATCTATTTCAATTTTAAAAATGTTTGAACCATTTTAAATTCGAATTTGTTATTGCATATTGGTTCGATTATAGAACGATTGTAAACGTTCCAGAAAATTGATCACATTGAAAATAGTTTGTTTGATTCTCGGCAATTCTCATCATATTCAGCGGTAGGTGTTATATAACAATTACTATGGTTGTTGAAATACTGAATATAAGTGGGGTTTGCTTGCAAAATCCACGCGGGCAAAGCCAGGGGTAACAGCTAGTAAATATATATAATAATAATAATAATATCTCAAGTAACTTATAACATTTAATGTAAACTTCTATTCTAATATAAACAAAAATAAACTTATATTCCAAAATAACTGTAAAAAACGATGGAGTCAGACTATTTTTCCTATTCATCTTCCATAAATGTAAATTACACAAAAAAATTATATTTTTCTTTTACTTCTGACTTATGGATATTATATAACTTCAAAAGGTTTTCAAAACATTAAACCAACAATAATTAAAAAAGATTAAAGCTAAAAAGGTATAAAAAGAAATCAGTTTGCAGAGAAAAATACTTTTTATTTACATTACTAACAAGCTTCCCAAATGCATTTCGCCTATGAAAGTGGGGCTAATCATACACAGTTCATGCTCCGACAATCAACTTATTAAAAAAGAACCACTTATATAGTTTACAAAAACTTCCCAGCATTCCACTGTTAACATTCCTGTATTTAAATTTACATTATTGTTCTGCATACTTATAGCAATGTGTTCTTTTACCTTCCGTTTTACATTGGTTTTTTTTCTCTAAAAATAATGTTTAATTTATTAGTATTAATCTGTCAATTATTACTATTACAGTGTTGGAAGACAGGAGAATTACTAATTTTTAACCTTACAGAAGCCAGATGTTCTGACAGTCTAATCTTCAATCTTCTCTTCGTTTCACCAATGTAAAAACTAGGGTTATTTATTATATGTGCATTCTATTTGATAAACAACACCTTCTTCCTCTAATAAATCCTTTTTGGCTTCTTATAATCATCATATTTGATAACCTGTTGTTTAAAGATGGAGCCAATCTAATTAATTTTTGATTAAAAAACTTATATTTTTCATAAATACCTTGTATATACAGAAATGGTACATACTGTATTATTTCTTGACGATGTTTAACTTTAAATCTATTTCTTAAAAATCTGTGGTACCAATCATTTAATAATCTTTTTGGGTATCCATTTAGAATATATTTCTTATGTGTATCTCCAATTTCTTTCTCTCTTTTATCTATATTTCTTTTTCTAGAACAAAAAATATAGATAAAAGAGAGAAAAAAATTGGAAACCTGGTGGTGTTCTTGATAACATAATGTTCTTCTTAAAAGCTACTTCTTTTTGTTTGGCACTATCCTGACTTACATAATCTTTTGATTTAACAAACTTATCCATAATAAAGACCAATTTCCAAAACTTGGCCACAACAAGCGCAACTCTGCAACAAAACACACCAACAGCCACAGTGATAGCTGCGCGCCCACATATATATATTTGTATGTAATTAATTCAATTAACTTAGTGCTTAATATATTAAAAATAAATCATTGAAGTTAGTTTATTATATTTAAAACTTATCCAATGATACATATAATTGGCAAGTTTATGTGAAAATTTTCACCATTTAAAAAGTCATAAGACAGGAAATATTGAAAAGGCCTTGAAGTTTATTTATTCCATTCCAATAAAGGATTATATTAATGTCTACAGTAGTAAAAATGTCTGATTTTGTCATCAGTTATAAGATTTTATTAAAAAGTAATTTTTATATTATTAATTATTATAAAAAGACAAAAGGTGCATTTTTTGGGCAAGACTGTTTTAATGAAATTGCATATGTTAATAACAAGTAAACTTTTCATTATCTGACTAAATTCAAGATATGACACATGACCCACTTCTCTCCCTACTTTCTTAACTCTCTAAGTACTAAAATTTACTAGAATCAGTGCCCCATATATAGAAATAACTCTGCCAAGTTTCAAAATTAATGGCATCCAGTAAGATAAAATAAAAATAGTTGCCTGTTGACACACACAAAATTTTGTAGGTGGTTTCTTTAAAATTTTTGGGCTCTGTGAGTATCAAGTCTTCAAAATGCAAAAAATAAGGGATGCAAAAAACATTCTATAATAGCTGAGAAATTAAAATTCATGTAACAGAAAGAAAACAAATAAATATTTTTTTGTATGAATCTATATAGATTCTAACTGGCTGAGTGGTATCAGTCTACCACTATGGGAGACCTGCATTTGAATCCAGACAAATAACTCCAGAAATTTCCTATGGCTGGTCTGTCCCAGATGTTTTGGCCATCATCCCTCACCATCCAGTGACTTATAGGTTATTTAAATATATTAATTATTAAAATCGAATATTTTTTATCTTAATTTTCTTAATGATTTTTGAATGGAGTTTTGATTTTATTACTTGAGACAGGACAGAACTGCTTTCTACAGTATTTTTATGACCTATCATAAGCTTATACACATTTCTAATGATTCTGTTGCAAAGGATTTTCTGTAGTTTACTTTGCATTCTTATTAATACTATTATTTTCTTTTTATTATTAGAGAAAAACGGGTATCAGGCTCAAATCAACCATATTGGTATGACGTGCAAGGAGCTGCCATACCAATACGGCAGTTCCTCACACAATGTGATTATGGGCTGTTGTGTTTTTACAGTAGCCTATCCACCTATGTGTCTTTGAAAACCATTAACCAGGCAGGTGACTTACACTCTGAAATTTCTGACTACATCCCTGCATAACAAGAGTTTGATACTTGCCTGGATGCAGAGATATTAAAATATAAAAGAGATATTTAAGTAAAAAATATATGTTTAACTGTCATGCTCCAAAATAATAATATTTTTCTTAGGTTTCTTAATGTAAATATTTTATTTTATCTTAAAACAGTCAGGTGAAATGAAACAAGAAATTGTATCAGTTACAGTTCCTGGAAAGAAAGGGAAACCTGACGTGATCATAAGTGAGGACGAAGAGTACAAACGTGTGGATTATGAAAAATTAAAAAGGCTACCTCCTGTTTTTGATAAAAATAATGGTAATTATGATGATAAAATATTTTTTGTTTAAAATTTTTTAAAAGCTTCAAAAATAAAATTAAAATAAATACAAGGTGTGTCACAAAAGTAAGTGTACCAAAATTATTGTTTGGCTATACAGTGTAGCACATTGTTTTTGCACATCCCTATGTAGATGTTATTATCTAACTGGAAATACATGTCCTAGTGTGATCAGTTGAGTTACTGCAGAGTTATATATTTTTGCATCACATTTTCAATAGAGGAAAGTATTAAATTTTGTTAAACTCAATAAATCTCCAAGTATTTAAAAATTTGATGGTTGCTTATGGAGATGCAAAGTGGAACAAGCTTTCAAAAAGAGAGACAACACTGTTGAAGACAAATGTCATTCTGGAAGGCCAACCATTTTAAAGAATGACAAAAACATAGACACTAAGTGAAATGTGATTTTAAAAGACCATCAAATGCACATGAGGATGATTGTAGAACAGATGCACTTAGATAAAAATTCAGAATTTTAACATGTGTTTTGCAAATGCAAAAGAAAAATTTGTATGAAATCATCCCAAGGAAATACTGTATATCTGAGGAACAAAAATAATGTAGACAATTAGCCAGAATTTCCTGGAAAGGCTTGAAATAAAGCCATATTTCTTAGTCATAGTAGGAGTATGATCTTCAGTCAAGGTAAAAATGGCCTATCTCACAGTTTCTTTGAAGTAAGCAAGAACCAAATCAAAGATGCTTTTCTGTTTTGAAATCTTTGGAATTATCCATTAAGAAGTTTTTCTTCTGGGCAGACAGTGAATCAAACTTTTTATCAGAATGTCTTGCAACACCTTCAAGTCTAGCAAGTTCAAAATGACATTGAGTTGTGGATGAGTAGGTGGCACACCCTGATAATGCATATGCTCATGCTGCATTGTTGGTTTGAGAGTTTTTAGCCAAAAAAAATTCCAGCACGCACAATCTCCTCTAAAGCCCAGTCTTGACTCTGTGTTACTTTTATCACTTCCCCAAGGTGAAAGGTCATCATTATGGAACTACAGACATCATTTAAAAACATTGTGCCAAGATGATTTCTAGCACCACTATGATTAGTGGAAAAAAGTAATGGCAGTACTGTGTAACTTCCTGAGGGTCATATATGAAATTACAAATTATCCCCTTCAATGTAAGTCTAATAAATTTTTTAAATCACTTACCTTTGGAACATGCCTTCTTATATATTTTTATGTTTAAGCTAGAAATAATAAATTATTTTTAAATATTTCATTTACATATTTAATCAGATTATATTTTTATTCATCCTATTATATACAAATATAATAATGTAAACAATTGAACTCTGCTTCTTATCAAACTTTAATTACAAGTTATCTTGAGTATATCATTTAGAAAATTCTTTTTCATCTTACAATAATTTTTAATAATAAAAGATCTTATCAAGTATTCATCTAAATATTTCTAAATTATTAAGAACAAATTATGGAATATTAAAGCTAATTGCAACCTCTTTGGTTATGCACATAATCCCAGCAGATGGCATTAAAAGTTTAATCCTTTTTCTATGGGAAAATCCTTTTACAAAAATTCTCGGATAGAAGTAGATAGATCCAAACAATTTATTATTATTTCCTTTAAAACCCTATTTAATTCTTCTATTAACCACTCAACAATGAGGGACAGATATATTCATCCAGGGCGATCGTGTGGCACTGGTGAGGGATGGATATATCTGTTGAATTCTCTTGGGGGTATCGCTAAAAACTATTGCGAAAAAAACTTCAGATAAAAAATAAATTATGTAACAATAAAAAAAAGACTTTTCTTTACTAGACATAACTGTTTACAAAATCTTTTTCCAAAATGGTAATGAGAAAAAAAATGCATGGAAAAATACTTTAAAAATTTCCACGTTTATTCTTCACGACTTTGGGATATATCTGACTATCCCACTGTTGAAAGGTTAATGTATGGTTTGGAATTCAGAAAATTAATGAAATTGCCTTTAAAAATTTTGAACTGTGCATTAATAGAAGAATTAAATAGACCAAAAACTTTTTTGCATTAGAATTCTATCTGCTTACATTTTTGAGAATTTTTATAAAAGGATTTTCCCATAGAAAAGGCATTAAATTTTTCATGTCATTTGTTGAGATTGTGTGCATAACCAAAGAGGTTGCAATTAACCTTAACTCCAAAAACTCTACAGCGTATAACATTTACCCAAATGTTCAAAACTGGTGTTTTGTTTTTCAAGTTCCATTCAGAAATGCTGGCCCTTGCCACCTACTCCTTCCACCTTTGAGACTGTTTTTCACATTCCATATTTTATACAAAATATCATAGTTGATATGTTTATTTAAAATTTCTCCTAGGTACCGTAACTGCAGCTAATTCTAGTTCGATAGCAGATGGTGCAGCCGCTTGTGTCCTAATGACAAGAAATGCAGCTGATAAGTTAAATATCAAACCTTTGGCAAAAATTATTGGTAAGTTACTGAAATTCAAAATATTATAGTTTAATTTATTTCAAATTTTAAAATTAAAACTGGAATAATTCACTTCTTTAATAAGATTTATGGAATGAGAGTAGTCTTTAAAAGTATAGTTACGATATTTTCTCTTTTCATTTGTAAAATGTAATTCTGATTTGATAAAATCTTTGCTGAAGAATAATCTAAGCTATATACAAGTATATCTACACTGTAGTAACTGAATTCACTTATAAATTATACACAGTCACATCAGTCTAGAACTATAGAACAGGTAAAGTGTAGTGTTGAATAGGAGGAATAAATTGAAATTATTTCGATGGTGGAGACTTGTGGTCAACAAGAAGTTGCCAGAGTTTAAAAGGCTGCCCATCAATCACATATGGTGGTCAGCATACAGCCCATTAAACTGTCTGGCAACTTCTTGCTTACTGCAAGTCTCCACTATCAAAATAACTTGAACTCATTCCTCCTTACTCAACACTATGCTTTACCTGTAAAAGAATAAACAAAGTCAACCTAACTGCAATGGTTCCAGACTTACAGGACACCTTGTATATTGTTTATTTGAGCAATATACTAAATATTTACTGTTTCTTACGTAATTAACATTAACTGTTAGTGATTCAAATTTATATTAACTGAAAATAGCAAATAAATTATGAATATTTGTTAGTTTTCCACATAAATTCTAATTGTTTTTAAATTTAACTCATATTGCTAATATTTCAATTTAAGTGTAAACAAGACAATTGGTTACAGTATTATAATAAAAAATAAACTTTTAAACTAGAAGATTTTTAAAAAACTAACACTTTAGACCACTTTAGTCAGTCACCATCTAAATAATGTATAAAAGGCAAAAA
This sequence comes from Centruroides sculpturatus, assembly GCF_000671375.1. NCBI lineage: Eukaryota > Metazoa > Arthropoda > Arachnida > Scorpiones > Buthidae > Centruroides > Centruroides sculpturatus. The sequence continues at coordinate 89,575 of NW_019385954.1, read as the reverse complement.
CAGTGTTTCTTTTATGTGTAGAAGAAACACAAAATTAAGTGTCTGTCTTTTGTCCTTCTTCATGTTTTCAGGATCCAGCAATAGTCTAATTACTCAAATATCAGCACAACAGTTAATTATATTTATATTTGTAATATATGTTTTAAATTTTACAGTAATCAGAATGAATTTATAATCTCTCTCTGCGTGTTGAGGTATTAAGTTTAAAAATTTTAATAAATTTATTATAGTTAATCATTTTTATATTCAGGTTTTACAGATGCTGCAATTGAACCAATAAATTTTCCTATTGCTCCTTCTTTTGCAATAACCAAGGTAATTTTTAATTTTCATTAAACTTGTTTAATTTATTTAAACTTAATCTAAAAAGTTATCGATATTGATTCTCCCCCATAAAGTTGTTGGAAATGACTGGAATCAAAAAGAGTGAAATTGCATTGTGGGAAATTAATGAAGCTTTCAGTGTTGTGACTTTATCAAATGTGAAAATACTCGATTTAGAATTGGAAAAAGTGAATACCTGGGGAGGTGCCGTCAGTCTAGGACATCCTTTAGGGTATATTTCATATAAAATTTATCAAATTTTAATATTTTATTGTTTAGAAATGTTTAATATAAATATTTTATTAATATTAGAATGTCGGGTGCCAGAGTACTGAACCATTTAGCTTTTTCCTTAAAACCTGGCGAATACGGAATGGCTGGCGTATGCAACGGAGGAGGCGGTGCATCTGCCATGTTGATACAGAAGATGTAAGTTAGATGCACGTTATGCTTTTAGGCATAATATAAAAAAAGTTAATCATGGGTTAAATTGTTATTTTATATATATAAATATATATTTACACTTTATCTTGTCCAAGTGGCAATGTTTAAAATGGTATCTAATACTTGCAACGCTAATGTTTTATCTGTGATGACAAACTAAAACATAATCAAAAATGTATTAATCAATTATGTTGCATATAATATTAATTGAAATAAATATTTATTTAAATACTTTTATAAAAGAAAAAGAGTAGATTTATTTAATTAACAATATGAGCATAGAATAAAGAATATGCTAACATCCACTAAATATTAATGCTGTAAAATAATATAATAAAGATGAAACTATTTTGGATAACCAAAATGCTCTATAAAATATAAAATGACTTTGTTACATCTTTAATTATCTTTCAGTTTGATGAAGTAGTTTAGTAACAAGGAAAATTATATACTGGACGGGGAGGATGAAACTCTATCTCCAACAAATGCCCGAGAGGAAAGATCTGTTTCAAACGTGCAATTTTCGTCAAATTGAAAGACATGTTTCGAAATCTTTTAATTAAGATATGACGAAGCCATTTTATGTTTTGCCAATACATAAACTTCTGTCATAACTGCTTTAGTAGTATTTATCAACAAGGAGGGGTAAAATTGCCATTTCTGGCAAATGCTTTCAAGGAAAGATCTGTCATGCATATATAATTTTGATTTTTATGGAACTGTTTTGTGAAATTGAAAGACTTGTTTCTTTGCACTTTTTCTGAGACATTGTTTTTTAAATCTTCTAGCTAGAAATATTTTTGCTTTTAACTTTAAATTACATGAAAATTGAATGTTTGAGAACAAATGTTTGTTCTGCATTTAAGAACAGAAGTTAATAAAAAATAGAATAATTATGTATATAATGTTTATAAACATAGAGTATTGACTTTAGTATATAGGCAGCTTATGTGCAAACATTTTTTAAAAATTTAATAATTAAAAGAGGAATAATTTAGTTAAAGTGGGTGTCAAAAGTGAAAAAACTACGAGGAAATAAATTGTTTTATTGTTTCATTTTATTCAATAATTGTTAATGATAAGCTATATATATAACAGAAATCAAGAAAACTTTTTAAGATAATTTATGGAATAAAGAGAATTAGCCAAATTCAACAACTTAATCTATGCATCTTTTTCATTAATAACAGAAATTTTTTGGCTTTAAATATGTAGGTACAGTTGTTCTAGGAACAAAATATTGCATCTTCAAAATAAAAATAGACCATAGAACCATCAGTTTTAATGTCTAATACTTGCTGCGATAAACTTTAGAGGTTAGATTTGAAGGGTAATCAACAAATATTAAAGTGGAAATGCTCTTTAATTTTGTAATATAATGTTTAGAAAATAAAATCCACATCATTAAATACAGATATCTTCATCTAATATTTCCTGGTAGAATACCCTTTGATTTTTAATACCCAAACTTTGTACAATGTATCTTTCAATACAATATTTATATAAGAAACATATTTACATCCTAAAAATACAACATGTCTTTAACAAAACAATAAGTGGGAAAATCTCAAGTTACATTTCAGATATAGTTGACTAGCTCAGTGAAAAACAAGAAATTGAATGTGTCTTGAATGTAGTTGGTACTTGAAGGGGCATCACATTATAATATCATATTAACATCTCTAACAGTCTCAACATGTTTTTATGATGTATCTAGAATAGTGTCAATTACATAATTTGCTGAATTGTCAGACATTTCTAAACATATATTGCAGTTCATTTTATTGCAAATTTTGTCAGCATTTTTTTGATAAATTTCTTTACTGCTGTTTTGTATCATAAACTTCTTACAACACAGCAAATAACACTCACATTATTACATTGTAGTACATTTGTTTGTACAAAGTAATTGCTTGGCAATCAGGAAATGATGCTTTAAGGTAAGCATTTACATCTAAACACAATACTTTGTTACTTATATAGGTATTTTATTCAGTACTGACATTAAGTGGGAAAATGCCTGTATTTTAATAATTTGTATTCACTATATAAACTCTCACTTTATCCATATATTTCTAGTTTTTGATTAAGTAGATCAATGATTTTTTTTTTTTCATATTTGTTCATTGGTGCCAAGTTTTGTATATTTCCTTAAAACATAGTGTTTTCATTATGTTAAACTTATAAGCAATAGTTTGTTCAATATTTTAAAACAATTTTCATTAGTAAAAAGAAAAGACCCAGATATGAAGGGGATCATGGATACCCTGTGTGTGTGGGGGGGGTAGTGTGTTCAATTGATCCGTCTTTGCTTATTCTTTTATAAATAGGCATGGCACCAACTGGAATGAAATTAATATATTTTGATGGTAGAGACTTGCAGTTAGCAAGAACTTGAAGTGTTTAACAGGCTGCATCCCAACCACTTCGTTTCCCCACTATCATCAAAATAACTTGAATTCATTCCTCCTTACTTGGTGTCATGCTTTACCTGAAAGAGTACACAAAGATCAACTTAACTTTTGTGGCTTCGTACTTATGGGACATCATTTGGATGTACAGTACATGTACCATACTTTTACACAAAACTTGTTAACACATTTTGAAATAAACAAGAAGCAATTTTTGAAATTTTTAACATATATATAAATGAAGAAATAGCAAAAATACAGTAAGTTGAAAGTATTTCTAACTTAAATGTATAAATACATACAGTTGAATGTGTGGTATGATTATTAAAATGCCGTTGATAACGAAGTGTAAAATTCTTCTTTGACATGTCATGATAGAATTATTGATAAATACGACAAATAAAATGAAGTATTATTCATATAAAGATATAAGGATAAAAAATAAAAAACTGCATACAATATTTCTATATTTTTTAAAAGTAAAAGTTATATCTTATGAATATTTAATCAGATATTAATCTGAAACTAAGTGATTAAAAAATAATGCTACAGGCAACAGTAAACAGGTGTGCAGACAAAGTTTATCTGATTTTATTTAAGGAAACAGTTTTTAATTATGATTTTAAACAAAATCCTGATCAAATTTATACAAATTAAGTACATTTGGTTAGACAGATAAGAGCTCAAAGTTTAAAGAATGAATTAATTATAAGCAGTGAATGTCGATTTATTAGAATTTCTTTTGGTATTTTATAAAAATACAATAATAAATCATCATAAAGTGTTTGATAGGAAAAATTGAGTTCTGTAGATCAGATTTCTATGGTAATTTCATCAGATAAAAAAAAATATAAATAAATATTATTCATATATTCATTAATGATTATNCCTGTGTGGTTGGGGGGGGTAGTGTGTTCAATTGATCCGTCTTTGCTTATTCTTTTATAAATAGGCATGGCACCAACTGGAATGAAATTAATATATTTTGATGGTAGAGACTTGCAGTTAGCAAGAACTTGAAGTGTTTAACAGGCTGCATCCCAACCACTTCGTTTCCCCACTATCATCAAAATAACTTGAATTCATTCCTCCTTACTTGGTGTCATGCTTTACCTGAAAGAGTACACAAAGATCAACTTAACTTTTGTGGCTTTGTACTTATGGGACATCATTTGGATGTACAGTACATGTACCATACTTTTACACAAAACTTGTTAACACATTTTGAAATAAACAAGAAGCAATTTTTGAAATTTTTAACATATATATAAATGAAGAAATAGCAAAAATACAGTAAGTTGAAAGTATTTCTAACTTAAATGTATAAATACATACAGTTGAATGTGTGGTATGATTATTAAAATGCCGTTGATAACGAAGTGTAAAATTCTTCTTTGACATGTCATGATAGAATTATTGATAAATACGACAAATAAAATGAAGTATTATTCATATAAAGATATAAGGATAAAAAATAAAAAACTGCATACAATATTTCTATATTTTTTAAAAGTAAAAGTTATATCTTATGAATATTTAATCAGATATTAATCTGAAACTAAGTGATTAAAAAATAATGCTACAGGCAACAGTAAACAGGTGTGCAGACAAAGTTTATCTGATTTTATTTAAGGAAACAGTTTTTAATTATGATTTTAAACAAAATCCTGATCAAATTTATACAAATTAAGTACATTTGGTTAGACAGATAAGAGCTCAAAGTTTAAAGAATGAATTAATTATAAGCAGTGAATTCTAATTCTAATATAAGCAGTGAATTCAAAAGAAATTCTAATAAAAGAAATTTATTCGAATTTCTTTTGGTATTTTATAAAAATACAATAATAAATCATCATAAAGTGTTTGATAGGAAAAATTGAGTTCTGTAGATCAGATTTCTATGGTAATTTCATCAGATAAAAAAAAATATAAATAAATATTATTCATATATTCATTAATGATTATGGTTTGTAATTATATATTTCAAATCACTTATCTCGATTTCAAACTCTGAATACATAATTTAAGAATTAAATTAAAGGAATCATTAAAAGTCAGTTAAAATGTTCCTTGACTTATTTTATTATTTATTTTCTTTACGATTTGAAGAAACAGCAACGGTTATGTCAGCCAGTAAAGCGATTTTAATGTGGCCAGAAAAACAAACCAATGACAGTCTGTTTCAAACGAAATGGGCTTTTATCTGGCCTGGCCATATTAAAGCCACTTTACTAGGCAATGTACCCCGCATCTTGAAGTTAAATTAATAGATAAAAAACGGCATAAGAAGTCCAGGATCATTACAAATTGGAGTGAATTAGCATTATCTGTTCAGAATTATATGAAGAATTATATTTCTTCAATGCAATTCTACATGAATTGCATTGAAGAAATATAATTCTTCATCTACAAAGATGCTTAAAAAGAAAGAATTTGCATATATTCTTCAAGAATGCGTTATAATAAGAAATTTATTTTTAAACACCAATCAATTAAAAATATTTTTAATTTCTTGATGATTCTACATTGATTAAATTGTTAAATGTAAATAAAATATCAAAAATTTACTGCTTTAAAATAATGAATGCTTTAGTGTCTGATGTCATAAGTATGCATAAATTGATAGCTAATTTGCTAAATATAAAATCTTGTAAAGGTTACAGAGCATTTGCCATAATGTAGTATTGCATCAATTGAAATTGAAAATTGAAACATGCTTGGTAGTGCACATGGAATCTACAACACATGTAGGTTATGAACCTACTCCCTCCAAAACGTCAATAAATGCTTGTATGGACTTGAGCACTGGTGACATAAACACTTTTTCCTTTCCCACTTCCTCTGGCTCATCAGTTTTGTTATAGAAACTTGTTACAACTCAAGACCAGAAAAAGGTGGCTATAACCAGACATAATACCAAACCAAATAGTGGTCTGCTCAAGAGCAAATAACACTCACATTATTACATTGTAGTACATTTGTTTGTACAAAGTAATTGCTTGGCAATCAGGAAATGATGCTTTAAGGTAAGCATTTACATCTAAACACAATACTTTGTTACTTATATAGGTATTTTATTCAGTACTGACATTAAGTGGGANTCTTATCAAGTATTCATCTAAATATTTCTAAATTATTAAGAACAAATTATGGAATATTAAAGCTAATTGCAACCTCTTTGGTTATGCACATAATCCCAGCAGATGGCATTAAAAGTTTAATCCTTTTTCTATGGGAAAATCCTTTTACAAAAATTCTCGGATAGAAGTAGATAGATCCAAACAATTTATTATTATTTCCTTTAAAACCCTATTTAATTCTTCTATTAACCACTCAACAATGAGGGACAGATATATTCATCCAGGGCGATCGTGTGGCACTGGTGAGGGATGTATATATCTGTTGAATTCTCTTGGGGGTATCGCTAAAAACTATTGCGAAAAAAACTTCAGATAAAAAATAAATTATATAACAATAAAAAAAAGACTTTTCTTTACTAGACATAACTGTTTACAAAATCTTTTTCCAAAATGGTAATGAGAAAAAAAATGCATGGAAAAATACTTTAAAAATTTCCACGTTTATTCTTCACGACTTTGGGATATATCTGACTATCCCACTGTTGAAAGGTTAATGTATGGTTTGGAATTCAGAAAATTAATGAAATTGCCTTTAAAAATTTTGAACTGTGCATTAATAGAAGAATTAAATAGACCAAAAACTATTTTGCATTAGAATTCTATCTGCTTACATTTTTGAGAATTTTTATAAAAGGATTTTCCCATAGAAAAGGCATTAAATTTTTCATGTCATTTGTTGAGATTGTGTGCATAACCAAAGAGGTTGCAATTAACCTTAACTCCAAAAACTCTACAGCGTATAACATTTACCCAAATGTTCAAAACTGGTGTTTTGTTTTTCAAGTTCCATTCAGAAATGCTGGCCCTTGCCACCTACTCCTTCCACCTTTGAGACTGTTTTTCACATTCCATATTTTATACAAAATATCATAGTTGATATGTTTATTTAAAATTTCTCCTAGGTACCGTAACTGCAGCTAATTCTAGTTCGATAGCAGATGGTGCAGCCGCTTGTGTCCTAATGACAAGAAATGCAGCTGATAAGTTAAATATCAAACCTTTGGCAAAAATTATTGGTAAGTTACTGAAGTTCAAAATATTATAGTTTAATTTATTTCAAATTTTAAAATTAAAACTGGAATAATTCACTTCTTTAATAAGATTTATGGAATGAGAGTAGTCTTTAAAAGTATAGTTACGATATTTTCTCTTTTCATTTGTAAAATGTAATTCTGATTTGATAAAATCTTTGCTGAAGAATAATCTAAGCTATATACAAGTATATCTACACTGTAGTAACTGAATTCACTTATAAATTATACACAGTCACATCAGTCTAGAACTATAGAACAGGTAAAGTGTAGTGTTGAATAGGAGGAATAAATTGAAATTATTTCGATGGTGGAGACTTGTGGTCAACAAGAAGTTGCCAGAGTTTAAAAGGCTGCCCATCAATCACATATGGTGGTCAGCATACAGCCCATTAAACTGTCTGGCAACTTCTTGCTTACTGCAAGTCTCCACTATCAAAATAACTTGAACTCATTCCTCCTTACTCAACACTATGCTTTACCTGTAAAAGAATAAACAAAGTCAACCTAACTGCAATGGTTCCAGACTTACAGGACACCTTGTATATTGTTTATTTGAGCAATATACTAAATATTTACTGTTTCTTACGTAATTAACATTAACTGTTAGTGATTCAAATTTATATTAACTGAAAATAGCAAATAAATTATGAATATTTGTTAGTTTTCCACATAAATTCTAATTGTTTTTAAATTTAACTCATATTGCTAATATTTCAATTTAAGTGTAAACAAGACAATTGGTTACAGTATTATAATAAAAAATAAACTTTTAAACTAGAAGATTTTTAAAAAACTAACACTTTAGACCACTTTAGTCAGTCACCATCTAAATAATGTATAAAAGGCAAAAACAGTGTTTCTTTTATGTGTAGAAGAAACACAAAATTAAGTGTCTGTCTTTTGTCCTTCTTCATGTTTTCAGGATCCAGCAATAGTCTAATTACTCAAATATCAGCACAACAGTTAATTATATTTATATTAGTTGCTTATGAGTGCTGTGTGTTTTCACCCATTCTTTTTATCTGACCAGGTCATCCCTGTGCTTCCTTATTGCTTTAATCTGTCTTTTGTCCTTCTTCCTTCTCTTCCCTTCCAGCCTGAACCTCTGAGTAGGCTTTTGTCTTTCTTCAATATCAATATCAACAAGTAAAAGGAAAACGAGTGCCAGGCATTTTTCCAATTCTATCTACGAAACGATGAAAAGAATATAGAATGTAATTATANTTAATAAATTTATTATAGTTAATCATTTTTATATTCAGGTTTTACAGATGCTGCAATTGAACCAATAAATTTTCCTATTGCTCCTTCTTTTGCAATAACCAAGGTAATTTTTAATTTTCATTAAACTTGTTTAATTTATTTAAACTTAATCTAAAAAGTTATCGATATTGATTCTCCCCCATAAAGTTGTTGGAAATGACTGGAATCAAAAAGAGTGAAATTGCATTGTGGGAAATTAATGAAGCTTTCAGTGTTGTGACTTTATCAAATGTGAAAATACTCGATTTAGAATTGGAAAAAGTGAATACCTGGGGAGGTGCCGTCAGTCTAGGACATCCTTTAGGGTATATTTCATATAAAATTTATCAAATTTTAATATTTTATTGTTTAGAAATGTTTAATATAAATATTTTATTAATATTAGAATGTCGGGTGCCAGAGTACTGAACCATTTAGCTTTTTCCTTAAAACCTGGCGAATACGGAATGGCTGGCGTATGCAACGGAGGAGGCGGTGCATCTGCCATGTTGATACAGAAGATGTAAGTTAGATGCACGTTATGCTTTTAGGCATAATATAAAAAAAGTTAATCATGGGTTAAATTGTTATTTTATATATATAAATATATATTTACACTTTATCTTGTCCAAGTGGCAATGTTTAAAATGGTATCTAATAATTGCAACGCTAATGTTTTATCTGTGATGACAAACTAAAACATAATCAAAAATGTATTAATCAATTATGTTGCATATAATATTAATTGAAATAAATATTTATTTAAATACTTTTATAAAAGAAAAAGAGTAGATTTATTTAATTAACAATAGGAGCATAGAATAAAGAATATGCTAACATCCACTAAATATTAATGCTGTAAAAAAATATAATAAAGATGAACCGTTTCGGATAACCAAAATGCTCTATAAAATATAAAATGACTTTGTTACATCTTTAATTATCTTTCAGTTTGATGAAGTAGTTTAGTAACAAGGAAAATTATATACTGGACGAGGAGGATGAAACTCTATCTCCAACAAATGCCCGAGAGGAAAGATCTGTTTCAAACGTGCAATTTTCGTCAAATTGAAAGACATGTTTCGAAATCTTTTAATTAAGATATGACGAAGCCATTTTATATTTTGCCAATACATAAACTTCTGTCATAACTGCTTTAGTAGTATTTATCAACAAGGAGGGGTAAAATTGCCATTTCTGGCAAATGCTTTCAAGGAAAGATCTGTCATGCATATATAATTTTGATTTTTATGGAACTGTTTTGTGAAATTGAAAGACTTGTTTCTTTGCACTTTTTCTGAGACATTGTTTTTTAAATCTTCTAGCTAGAAATATTTTTGCTTTTAACTTTAAATTACATGAAAATTGAATGTTTGAGAACAAATGTTTGTTCTGCATTTAAGAACAGAAGTTAATAAAAAATAGAATAATTATGTATATAATGTTTATAAACATAGAGTATTGACTTTAGTATATAGGCAGCTTATGTGCAAACAGTTTTTAAAAATTTAATAATTAAAAGAGGAATAACTTAGTTAAAGTGGGTGTCAAAAGGGCAAGGTCAAAAGTGAAAAAACTACGAGGAAATAAATTGTTTTATTGTTTCATTTTATTCAATAATTGTTAATGATAAGCTATATATATAACAGAAATCAAGAAAACTTTTTAAGATAATTTATGGAATAAAGAGAATTAGCCAAATTCAACAACTTAATCTATGCATCTTTTTCATTAATAACAGAAATTTTTTGGCTTTAAATATGTAGGTACAGTTGTTCTAGGAACAAAATATTGCATCTTCAAAATAAAAATAGACCATAGAACCATCAGTTTTAATGTCTAATACTTGCTGCGATAAACTTTAGAGGTTAGATTTGAAGGGTAATCAACAAATATTAAAGTGAAATGCTCTTTAATTTTGTAATATAATGTTTAGAAAATAAAATCCACATCATTAAATACAGATATCTTCATCTAATATTTCCTGGTAGAATACCCTTTGATTTTTAATACCCAAACTTTGTACAATGTATCTTTCAATACAATATTTATATAAGAAACATATTTACATCCTAAAAATACAACATGTCTTTAACAAAACAATAAGTGGGAAAATCTCAAGTTACATTTCAGATATAGTTGACTAGCTCAGTGAAAAACAAGAAATTGAATGTGTCTTGAATGTAGTTGGTACTTGAAGGGGCATCACATTATAATATCATATTAACATCTCTAACAGTCTCAACATGTTTTTATGATGTATCTAGAATAGTGTCAATTACATAATTTGCTGAATTGTCAGACATTTCTAAACATATATTGCAGTTCATTTTATTGCAAATTTTGTCAGCATTTTTTTGATAAATTTCTTTACTGCTGTTTTGTATCATAAACTTCTTACAACACAGCAAATAACACTCACATTATTACATTGTAGTACATTTGTTTGTACAAAGTAATTGCTTGGCAATCAGGAAATGATGCTTTAAGGTAAGCATTTACATCTAAACACAATAGTTTGTTACTTATATAGGTATTTTATTCAGTACTGACATTAAGTGGGAAAATGCCTGTATTTTAATAATTTGTATTCACTATATAAACTCTCACTTTATCCATATATTTCTAGTTTTTGATTAAGTAGATCAATGATTTTTTTTTTTTCATATTTGTTCATTGGTGCCAAGTTTTGTATATTTCCTTAAAACATAGTGTTTTCATTATGTTAAACTTATAAGCAATAGTTTGTTCAATATTTTAAAACAATTTTCATTAGTAAAAAGAAAAGACCCAGATATGAAGGGGATCATGGATACCCTGTGTGTGTGTGGGGGGGTAGTGTGTTCAATTGATCCGTCTTTGCTTATTCTTTTATAAATAGGCATGGCACCAACTGGAATGAAATTAATATATTTTGATGGTAGAGACTTGCAGTTAGCAAGAACTTGAAGTGTTTAACAGGCTGCATCCCAACCACTTCGTTTCCCCACTATCATCAAAATAACTTGAATTCATTCCTCCTTACTTGGTGTCATGCTTTACCTGAAAGAGTACACAAAGATCAACTTAACTTTTGTGGCTTTGTACTTATGGGACATCATTTGGATGTACAGTACATGTACCATACTTTTACACAAAACTTGTTAACACATTTTGAAATAAACAAGAAGCAATTTTTGAAATTTTTAACATATATATAAATGAAGAAATAGCAAAAATACAGTAAGTTGAAAGTATTTCTAACTTAAATGTATAAATACATACAGTTGAATGTGTGGTATGATTATTAAAATGCCGTTGATAACGAAGTGTAAAATTCTTCTTTGACATGTCATGATAGAATTATTGATAAATACGACAAATAAAATGAAGTATTATTCATATAAAGATATAAGGATAAAAAATAAAAAACTGCATACAATATTTCTATATTTTTTAAAAGTAAAAGTTATATCTTATGAATATTTAATCAGATATTAATCTGAAACTAAGTGATTAAAAAATAATGCTACAGGCAACAGTAAACAGGTGTGCAGACAAAGTTTATCTGATTTTATTTAAGGAAACAGTTTTTAATTATGATTTTAAACAAAATCCTGATCAAATTTATACAAATTAAGTACATTTGGTTAGACAGATAAGAGCTCAAAGTTTAAAGAATGAATTAATTATAAGCAGTGAATTCTAATTCTAATATAAGCAGTGAATTCAAAAGAAATTCTAATAAAAGAAATTTATTCGAATTTCTTTTGGTATTTTATAAAAATACAATAATAAATCATCATAAAGTGTTTGATAGGAAAAATTGAGTTCTGTAGATCAGATTTCTATGGTAATTTCATCAGATAAAAAAAAATATAAATAAATATTATTCATATATTCATTAATGATTATGGTTTGTAATTATATATTTCAAATCACTTATCTCGATTTCAAACTCTGAATACATAATTTAAGAATTAAATTAAAGGAATCATTAAAAGTCAGTTAAAATGTTCCTTGACTTATTTTATTATTTATTTTCTTTACGATTTGAAGAAACAGCAACGGTTATGTCAGCCAGTAAAGCGATTTTAATGTGGCCAGAAAAACAAACCAATGACAGTCTGTTTCAAACGAAATGGGCTTTTATCTGGCCTGGCCATATTAAAGCCACTTTACTAGGCAATGTACCCCGCATCTTGAAGTTAAATTAATAGATAAAAAACGGCATAAGAAGTCCAGGATCATTACAAATTGGAGTGAATTAGCATTATCTGTTCAGAATTATATGAAGAATTATATTTCTTCAATGCAATTCTACATGAATTGCATTGAAGAAATATAATTCTTCATCTACAAAGATGCTTAAAAAGAAAGAATTTGCATATATTCTTCAAGAATGCGTTATAATAAGAAATTTATTTTTAAACACCAATCAATTAAAAATATTTTTAATTTCTTGATGATTCTACATTGATTAAATTGTTAAATGTAAATAAAATATCAAAAATTTACTGCTTTAAAATAATGAATGCTTTAGTGTCTGATGTCATAAGTATGCATAAATTGATAGCTAATTTGCTAAATATAAAATCTTGTAAAGGTTACAGAGCATTTGCCATAATGTAGTATTGCATCAATTGAAATTGAAAATTGAAACATGCTTGGTAGTGCACATGGAATCTACAACACATGTAGGTTATGAACCTACTCCCTCCAAAACGTCAATAAATACTTGTATGGACTTGAGCACTGGTGACATAAACACTTTTTCCTTTCCCACTTCCTCTGGCTCATCAGTTTTGTTATAGAAACTTGTTACAACTCAAGACCAGAAAAAGGTGGCTATAACCAGACATAACACCAAACCAAATAGTGGTCTGCTCAAGATGCTATTAGGTTACAGAAAACTTGTCTTTAATCTGTATGATGCTTAAAATTGCACAAAGCCAAACCTTTAAATGTACAATAAAGATTGTAAAAGTTTATTATTTTACATAAAACTTACAGAATTTCTTAAAATATTTCTTAAATGTTACTTGCATTGCAACTCAATCAGAGCCTTAATAAGTTTGCATTAGTTACAAAATGATAATACATTTAAGAGGATTCTATAATATCAAATTCACTTAGCTGTATCAATTCCATATTATCATCAAAAATATTTTAATTAACATTTGGAAATAATTTTGTTGTTTTTTCTGATTTAAAAACAATTTATTTCAAATTAACTGTATGTTAGCATCTATGTATGTTTTATAATTTTTTTATTACAAACTGTATTCATTCCCTTTGTGTAATACAGAAGACCTGTAGTTTCAGAATCATAATCCTTGTGAAAGATCCCTTATTGTAGAATATATTGAAATGTTTGTTTATTAGGAATTAACAAAAGAAATTATTTCTTTTAATACATCAAATACTTTAGTCAGAGAGACTGATCAATTGTAAACAAAAATTTACATAAAACTGGTAAAAATTACTGTACAAACAGCAGTTAGCTTTCTATGTCATTTTTCTAGATTAAAAGTAGCATGCTCCTAAATTTGAAGGTGTTATAAATTCAAAATGATTTGGCAACGTATTGTATTAATCTGATAAGTTTTACAATACTTTGTCATTTTAAAACTCAAAATTCAGTCAACTGATACATAGAACTAAAGTATAATAATTTAATTGATACACACCATATATATTTCCTTCTTTAGCATGCCTTTTGTTGTGTAATGGTTTAGTTATTGCTTTGGCATCCAGTGAAGAAAAATAGCAGGTAAGCTTTGTAAATGCCATTTCACTGCAGTGAAATTAATGATGGAAATAAAAATTTTGTGTTACCCCTTTGCAGCATCCCATATTTTTAAGATAAAATCTTCAAAGCATTTTTAATGTCTAGGTTTTGATAAAATACATGAATTATTATTTTTACAAATAGAGAGTTACCAGTCTTAACACTCTACACAAAACATCCATGCCCATTATGCGAGGAAGCAAAGGAAGTAATAAGACCATTGTTGCATAGGGTACGACTCGTAGAAATCGATATAACACAGCCAGAAAATAAGCACTTATACGGGAAATATCGTTACGAAATTCCAGTATTTCATCTCAACGGGAAATTCCTAATGAAAAACAGAGCATATTATGCCTTGCTGGAAAGTAAACTAAACGAAACTTAAGTGTGGTAAGTTTGATTACATTTTTCTGTTAGTGTAATAATCGATATTAAAAAATAAACGTAGAGATGCGAAGCATTTTATTATGTTAATACTGTACAATGACGCCGTGTGTAAATAATATTTACATTAGAAATACAATAATTACACTAAACTTGATCCATCACCGGACAAATTGAGTCCTTCGTTAAGTTTACACAGATGATCGACGCAGGTAAAGTGAACGTGACTGGAATTATTCGCGCGGTGCGTACCGTTTAGCGACCTTCTCTCTTCGTTATAAATATACTGAGAAGCTGGGGGGAGTCCATTATGGTTAACGGAATTATGACCATTATGGCAATGCGAATACAACTGACTAGGAATACCAGAGTGATACGATTGAGGAGGCAACTGCGAACTGGATAAAGGTTGGCAATACGGTGATCCACTGCTTTCACTAATTCTCGGTGACATCTTGGTGTGGTATCCGGAATCAGGTGTGGATTCTTTGGGATGTTCCCCCACGTAAATTTCTAAAGGTTGGGGACACGTTTCGCCCGCCCTGAGATCACTATTTATGGATTCACTCTCGGCCTTAGAATCAGTTTTTGAATCTTTATTGTCGTTTATATTGGATCCGCTATTGGGGCACTGGTACGACGTAGGAACAAAATATTTTGGTCTTGCGCCTAACTTTTCGAAATCGGTCCGTAGCCTTTGCACTTGTCCCACAGGTGGATGATCGTCTCTGTCGTTACACCCGTTAGCCGCTTCACTTTTATTATTATTATTATTATTGTTGTTATTCTGATAAGACAGAATTGGGTTATTTGCTGTAGTCCCTTGCAAGGATTCGCTGTCGTCCGATTCGGATTCCGACTTAGTCCTCATTATACCCTCCAATGACTGCTGCAAATGAGTCCTCTCGTTGTGATTATGGTGAATATTTTCGTCGTGTTTCTTTCTATCTTCGATATCTGAGAATTTATTATGAACCCACGACTTCATTTCCTTCCTAATACAATCCGCACTTTGCTGTTGAACTTTCTCTAACTCTAACTTCTCTCTCATGGAACGTCTTTCTATTCTTTCGATACATTCCGCCCGTTCGGTTGCTAATTTTTCTTTCATAGTCTGATTCATATTTAATATTTGAGTCCTTGTCCTCCTTTCTAAACTGGCAATTTTATCGTTTAAATCGTCGTGAGCGTGATCTATATGATCCATGATCTCTTGCTTATCCACCTCCATCTTCTTTTCTACGTGTTGGAAAAATGGAGCGCAGTAGCAACTGTACCCAACGCCAACGGGACCCTAAATTAATTAAGTTTTCTTAACGAAAAGATAAATTATTTAGTAATTAATAATTAGAATATGATATACTTTTTTAATATTTCCTTCGAGATCTATGTAATATTGTTCTCCCTTCTTTAAAGGTTCTGGTGGAAGCGAATCTAGTTTCGGAGAAGGGAAATCCGCCATATTGGGAAACATGGGACATCCGTAAGGACTCCAATGACCGTTCCAAAGGACATTTTTCTTGCCTTCGTCCATAAAGTGAACTTTATGGCCGTGTTTGCTCTGTATGAATAATGTTAAATACAATTATATTTTGTATGAGTACCGTTTTTATTGATACTAACACACACCTTTTTATGTTTATCTCTTCTCTGCTTATTAGTGCTGTCTTTACTGCCCTGTGACGTTCCACTTCCTTTATCCCTTTTCTTATTTTGTTTCTTTTCGTCCTTACTCTTTTGCTGCACGTGAATAACTTTAGCGGGTGGATTTAAAAGTATATTTTGAACTTCCGTAAATTCTTTCCTTTCTGCAATATCAATGGCTCTCTCACCCTGCTACAGAAAATCATATGCAAAACACAATTATTAGCCATGCATAATTAATTATATTAAGAATAATATTTAATCAATTACTTTATTCCTTATCATTTGATCACATCCTGCCTCTAAGAGGATTCTTGTTAGTTTCCTTCTCCCCATAGCCGCTGCTATATGTAGAGCAGTGTCGCCATTCTAAAGTAAGTTTTAAATTACTAAACCTAGAAAAATCTACTAAATTTATAATTAAAGCTATGATACGATACTTTGTTCAGCTCGGATGTATGACAGAAAGCACTTATCAGTATCCTAAGTACTCCGGCATGTCCATACCTGGAAGCTGTATGAAGTGGTGTGTCTCCATACTATAAATATTTAATTTAATATTTCTATTTGTAAACTAAAAGAAGAATAAAAATATTAATCGTCACACTTACATTATTTTTTATGTCCGGTTTGCATCCCGATAAGAGTATGACCCTACAGCTTTGATTATGACCATTTTGACACGCAAGATGAAGTGCCGAGAAACCACCCTAAAAAATAAGAATAACTTAATTTTCATTTACAATTTTAACAAATTTCTTGTTAAATTATTATTAATTAATTAGTTTTTTGTATTCAGTAGCCGTTTTTAGATGAATAGTAATTAAGTCCAACACCCTAATCGTGTGAAACAGTCACAGAATTAAAGAATTCAAGGTTGTGGTCGTATCCTGAGCATAAATTTGCATTAATAATAAGCAGTAAGTAAATCTGTAATAAATATTTAAGTGTATACTACAAACCTTATTCAGTATATACACGTTAGCCTTATGTTTACAAAGAACTTCCAGAGTCTGGCTGTACCCCTTCCAGGCAGCTTCGTGTAGAGCTGTGTTTCCATGCTGTAAAAAGTAAATTGTTATTAACAATGGCACTCGACATAGTGTTATTGCTTAAGAAGTACAAGTACGTACATACAATGCTTTTTATAGAACATGTGCGTGATCAGAGAGGGGGAAATGAATAGGAGTGGACTCTTGTCAATCCGTATCAAGTGATTGTGGCCTATAATCACAATACTAAATGATATTTATTTAAGTTAATTCGAATAAGCGGATTGAAGACATGTTGCTGACAGCTATCTTTGATCTTCGAATTAATGATTGGGATGGTTTGAGGAAGGGACCACACATCGCAGAACTTACCAAATCAATAGAAACAAGTTGTTACACTACAGGTAAGAGCCCTCTTCTGGTAAAGTGATCTTGTATTGTGTCAACATTCATGACTTGTTCTTTCAGTCGTGTAGCGCATGTAAGTCGTTTCGGCTCTTAAAATTCGGGAATTCCCTCGCTTAAAAATCTCTCCACCCTTTATCTTTGATTGCACTCCTGTATTTTACGAGTAATTTGGTAGAGGAGGAAATTTAAAGGAAGGGCATTCTCCAGAAAATTTCAAAAATATCGCTAGTAGCTACTGCCTGGTGTGGCGTTAAAATCTTATTTATGATTAGTGACTTCACTAATTTTAAAACGTGTCTAAGAAAGTCGGAATGTATGGGGAGTCTATGGGCATACAGTAAATGATTTCTTGATTAAGTTATCTTGATAGCCGAACCGAAAGTTACGCCCTGTTATGAAATTACCACGCCTTTTATGAACGATGATGAATAATGTCACTGGTCCGCGATAGGCTCCATAACTTACAAACTGTTGCATTGGCGCACAGATTAAAATCTCACCCCCGTGAATTTATTCTATCAAAAAATAATTGTTGAAATATATTATTCATTTTATTAGTCGATACAGTGTTTGGCGTTGCTCTACAGGGGCATAAAACAGATTGAATGCACGATGCTATCGTAGGTAAGGAAGATAAGATGGTAGCTTTTTAACAATAGGGTGATTTTTTTTGCGTGTGCCACAAGCGCACCTGCACAAGCTAGAGGCGCATTGTTAAAATTCTAACCTTCTTTTTTAAAGTATTTTTCTTTATTTTTACATTTTAATAATATCGAAATTATGCTTACGTGTTCGTCCTGTGCGTCAACATGACTTCCATTCTTTAACAGCAGCCTGACAACTTCGACATGACCTTCGGTGGATGCTTGGTGGAGGGGAGTGTATCCAGCCTATATACATACACACACACAGAAACATAACAAAACAGGTTTTATAATCTGGTTTTGTACAATTCATTTTATTCTTAATAACAGTTTCATTACTTAAGGCAAATGAACATGTTCATAATTTATATATTGATTGATAGTTCGTTATCTTAATGAAATTGTCAACTCGTGTAAGGTTATCTTCCCCATTGTTGCAACTCGGTTTCGTATTCATTTACGCGCCGAAGAACAAAAAGAAAAAAACACTAAAAAAATAAACTTTCCTAAGAGCGAAACGTCACAATTATTTCTGATATATCTTAGATACGGTGAAATATAATTAAATTACATGAAGAACTCGTTTCCCTGGGGGAGTGTTATCTGTAAACAGTAGCATGTATAAATTATTATTACATATATATGTAAATGAATCGGCTCGTATGTAAATTAAACTCGGATTTGAAAATATTTACTCATCACAGAACGTCAATCAATTACTTTTATGTTTATTTTTATAGCATGCAGCATACAGCTGGTGGCATTATTGTATTCGTAAACCCTTAGGGAATTGTATAAATTTTCAGTGACGAGTTAAAGAAATTTCATTATTTCTACAGGTTTGGTATTAATAACATGATTCTAGTCACCTAGGACACGAAGATTAAACAATACAGCCGCAAATTTGTATGCTTAAACTTCCTGTTATAGCTTTCAGCTCATTCATTAGTGTGCAAATGTAGCTGATGGTCATCTACTCGATCCTTTTATCTTCACGTCTTGCGAATATAAGAGGAGAGATTTTGTTAAACAGGGTGAAGCAGGAAGTTTCAAACACTTTTTACTCCACTCGACGAGTTTAATGATTTGTAAATGATGCATTGTTTCATTGTTGATATTAATAATATAATAAACACGATTAACACGCGAATTACTTGAATGAAAGATGGAAACTTCGATCGTTGCTGGGTGTTAGATGTCTTAATAAACTTTCGAGTACCCTGACAAAAGAAAGGTGGCTCCAGGCCAAATATTTGGTAGAGTGGGGGAAAAAATGTGTTATCAATCTTCGTTACCATTTTTAATCTCAATTAGCTATTGTTGCAAGACAGGATAACAAAGATTAAAGCATCCACGTTCGTGAAAGGAAGTGATCCTTTTCACATTCATCTTGCTAAACTGAATGTGCACATTTAAAACAGGATCTCGCCCATATTTATTGATCTTGTCACTTTCCATACCATGGAAACTTGGAGCTAGTGCTTGCAAGAAACGATAAAGGTAGAAAAATTGCACAGCTTCACAGATTCTTGGAAAGATAACGTTGATCAACACGAAGGAGAGGGCATTGCCAGATTGATACTTAAGACACAAAGACATATTTACATGGATGCAGACTGAAAGGAATCCAAAACGATTAAAAAAAATCCCTGTGAATCCCAGCAGTAAACTGTGACTGATGAGTACAACATTTAACAAATGTCCATTAAAGTCTATTCAATGCTCCAGAGATATACTGGTGTGTCACAGGGTGGTATAATAAATGTTGACAGAGGTCAAGAGGTTTCTTTCTCTAACAAAATATCCTGCTTTACCTCATACCTGTTTATAATTTGCTGTATATGGTAATCTATTCAAATATTTGAGAATTTTAATTATCCCAGTGGTTTACGAGCAATCTTTTGGGAGGTTCAATCTTTTTGCTTTTGTTACGGTGTTGATGTATCGAGAGATCGTGAACGTATGCCATTCGCTATGTAAGACTAATGAAAGTCGTAAAGGGTAACGATGCCAAATGAAGTAGATATGTTACGATCGAAATTACCATAAAGACATAGCCAATGGGCGATTATATGTAATAATTGTTTAAAAAGTTCATTTCTTGGAAGAGAGGAAGATGTGGTGTTTCCATGGATTTCTATCCCTGCATCTCGTGTTTTCGGGGAATTTGATGGATCCAGAGCTATCAAACCCACCCCTACATCAATATAGTCGAAGAAAAATAGACTTTAAACCGTATATTTACGAAACTTAACATTATAACCATATAAAAATCTCGTATATCCGTGGGTGAAGAACGTATCCGGAGCTTTGAAGTACGGCGATAAGTGAATGAGTTTCAATTCAACCTACATTTAATTCTCTCTGTTATTAAGTGCACAATCATTTTTCACCAGTTTTGTTATCTTATAAAACAAACAAAATCTTTTGCTACAATTTCCGCCCTTGCTAAGAAGTTTGGAGTCTCGATTCCGGTGTGAACGACCCCATCTCACGTTTTTAAGGTCATTGAATTTAATCTTAGTTCTTTAAAACATACTCAACCGTCATTTAAACAATAGATCGGATGCGTGATTGTGTAGAAAATACGGAAATTTGTTGTAATGAATTTGCTATTAACTCGACTCCCGTGCGCTGTAAGCGGGTATCTTTCTTTCTTTCCCCCCCTTACTCTGTATAAGTAGGACCTAGTTTGTTAAACCTGTGTTTAGACATGCAACTATTTACTTAACTGCATCATCGCCCCTATAAATTGATTCTTTTTTCCGCTCTTAACGTGATCTCGACCCTATACTTTTTTGGCAGTTGAAAAAGTGCGCTGGAACAATGAACACTTCACCTACGTGTGATTGAAAGATGTTACATAAATTACTATTCGACCTTCGCAGCATCTTAATCTCGGAATGGCGTGTTTCTCGAGATAATAAACAGAGAAAAAAACAGAAAATCTGCATTCCCTCCCTGCTTCACGTCTGAACTAACAAACATTTTTGCAGGGGGTGCTCCAAGCTGTTGCGGCTGTGGCCATGATTGAAAGGTATTTTCTTTTTGTAGTTTTAAGCACTCATTATAACAATCTTTTGCTTTTAATAACCAGTTAATGGGTTTACTTCAAACGTGGAGCTGCAACCAATTCTGTACAGTATGTGAAGGCACAGAGTTCGGTCGAGTAGAGAGACGAACAGTCATTTCTTCAGTTGACACCATGCTGTGATGTTTACGAGCAGAGAACGAATGATAAGTATGTACAGAACCGGTATTAGCCTTATGTCTTTTTTTTTTAGTGTTTTTCCTGCCATTTTTCTTGGTGCCATCTCGCTTCTAGACACATTTACAATTCATACTTTCGTAATCTGTACAAACATGGCTTAAGTTTTTCTCTTTAAATTTATTCTTTAGGAGTTTAGTTTACTATTCACGTAATCTCTCAGTAAAAATATTAAGTTTTCTCGCTCGGAATGTGCCCATTTCTCTATAAAAAGCGAGAGTTTTGAGTCTCCCAAACAGGCTAGAGAGGCATTAATCGAAAGTTTGTCTTTCCCAAACAGGTTAGTCAGTGAAATTTATATAATAATCGGCCTTATTTTTAACTAACTCAATTAAAAAAACAGAAAAATTAGCGAAAAATTACGAAGTGGAACCATGAACTTTGGCAAAAAGTTGTTTCCGTAAAAACATTTATGTAAATGGAAAAGTAAAATACGGCTCATTCTGTACACATCCGGTCATTTTTCGGGACAGACAAAAGTCGAATGTGTAAATTATTAATTAGCAAAAAGAAAAAGAAAAAGGTAGCAATACGTAAACCGGATAATGGATCCTGAGAAACATCGAAACGAAGATGAGAAAAATTAGCATAAGGAAATTTAATATAGCCGTCAAGTAGACACGATAATTTGTCATTCGTAGAATTCTCTTCTTTTGCAGGTGACAGATTTTTCCAGCGGTTTAATAAATATTCATCGACTGTCATTTGCAAGTAAACAACACGCAAATTATACAAGTTGTAGCAGTAATTATACACAATCTTTTTTTTCTTTTATCTGATGTATCCAGACAAATTCCTTTTCGTCCTGATCGATTATTGACGCTAATCGTTTACGTTTATTCCTACGTAGAATACAGAAATTCTTCGTGTTTTCTGGCGTAAAATAATCGAAAATACTCTGTTTTTCTTTCAATTTACTCAAGAATACTTTATTTAAAAAAATAATAACCAGCAACGAGTTGCGTAACTTTCCTGGCAAGAGTTAAAATAGTGTGTGGCACCATCTGTTAAGCGATTTTATTTTTAAAGAACTGTTTATATTATAATAAAATAGCAAAACGCTTAGTTTTGAGTTTAGATGTGACTTTTATAAAGTATTGTAAATACTAATAAAAAATAATATCATTAAGTCCGACCTTACTCAAGATACTCGACACGTGAACCCCCTCTATCTCCTCAACCTCTTGATCTTTAACCACCAAAATTTAATAACATCAACGCCCCTAATACACAAACCTCTCTACAAAATTTCAGAAATTTTCCACAAAGGACACAGGAGTTATTAAGCTTCAAAGGGGTGAAGAAAATCGTGCCCCCGCATACACATCCATACATAGAGAAAGAAACCACAGAATATGTAAATAAAATTAAATTAAGTCTAAAAAACTTTTAAAAATATAAAAATAGCAAATTATTTCTCGAATTTTTAATGATAAATCGTTAAATTGGATCATTGAATTACTACTTTTGATTCATATCATTAAGATAAATTACTTGAAGGTGATAATTAATACTAAAAACTATTTTATTTAATACTGGACCTCATACTTTTAAAGTACAGTAATAATTAAAAAAAATCAGATTTAAAAAATAAACATGGCGGTAATTTGTAACCGAACACGTTTCTCTGGTATAGAAGCACTCGATGTGTACTTAATCTATAAAGTCATTTAGTCAGAAATTATGGCAAAACTTAAATACGTTCACAATTTATATGATAAACGACCGTTTAGGCCGTACATCATTATTATTTAGTGGCAAAAAAAACCCAAATAAGTAGATGCGAATTAACGCTTATTGCGTACAGACGAAGATGGGCATTGAATAAATCGTTGAATTTACATAAAATTTCCCTTAAAAATCTATTATTTAATTGTTTAATCGGTTAATTCGTGGCGTCACTTAATTACGAATTAAATCCCATTAATTATTACGTCGTCGGAGAGTAGTGACGACAAGTCTGACGTAATCTAAAAAGTGATTAGTTAATGGATCCAAAACTGGAGCGGGTTTAATTTTCGTGACAAATTTAAATTTCACGTATTACGCGTATCGATATTATCTGTTAATGTAATAATACCAGAAGTCCCCCAAAAAAATAGAAGGACCATTATGCAAATGAAGAGCCGGGAAGCGTGGCTCGTCCACGAATTTCGACTTTGCTGCCAGATATTTGATTAATTTTGGTCAGATACCTCAAGAGGCAGGTATTACCACTCCCGTTTATTATATATAATTTCCTGCCGGAGACGAAATAAAAAATTGCAACTCGAGGAATACGTTCTTATCTACATCCTCCTACTTCAATTAACGCTTTTTCTTCCTTGGATTCTTCATGCGCGACCCGTGTGATTGACCTCGAATTGCTTTTTTTTTATTTTTTCTTCTTTTTCCTAAGTTGCTCCAACGAATCGTTGGCAAAATGTAGCCACGCGTTGGATCCACTAGAGAATCATTCATCCTTGAAGCACGCAAATCTCGCCATGTTGCCATGCGCAACTATCGTTGATGTCATCTGCTCGCACACGATCGACACTATTTTCTCGTGGCGATTAATAGAAAATTTTATTAATTAAATTCCAAATTTTCGTGTGAAATCGAAGTTTGCACTGGTGAATTTTTGTTCTTTCTGGATTCCGAAAGGAAAATCTTCCATAATCCTGTATTGATTGATGCACTATTAATTGAAGAATATCTCGTAACGTTTATTGGAATATTCTGTGAAGTTCTTTAATGGTATAAGGGTATCGTCATAGCATGCAAAAGACATTAAACAATTATGGTGAAAAGATAAATGGTGCAGTTTTGCGAGTTCTGGAGCACGCCAACAGCCGCGACCTCCACAGCAAACCGAGCAGTTATCGTCTAGAACACGTTACAGATTTTATTATTGTTAATATATACAATTAATGACATTTTTTCTGCGACTAGCACCACCTAATTAGAAATTTTTCTTCATCCGGATGATTCAGCAACAGCCTGATTTTGGACCACACGCTAGAAACCCTCTCCATTCGTCAGAATTCAAATAAAATCTACAAGTACCATAAAAACAAAAATAGACTCGGAATAAATCAATTTTATAGTTAGCATAAATTGCCCATAGCGTAACGTTCAAGCAGAGAATTTCGATATCCGAAAACTCGTACGAAACGCGCCGGTGCCTATAGAGTGCAATGTCACGACCAGGAAACATTCTTGTATGGTGGAGGGACGTCACGTGTTGGCTTTATGGACTGTCAGTTACGTGGCGTGCATCGTAACAGTCGGTGGCCATCTGCAGACGCCATTACATTATTCCAACCCCACCTCTTGCCTCTCCATTCATGGCCGTCTGGGTGCCGCACGCACTACTCGCTAATAAATAATTTCTACACACACCTCATCTCTTATACAATTTATGACTTTGTACTTTCGATACGTTATAGCTCGGGAGGTGTTATCGAATGTTTTTGATGAAGTAAATGAGGCGAAGAAAGTTTCTAAAAAAAAAAAAAAACACTATACATACGTGTGTCTTACTGCCCACGTATGGGCGTACATCGTGTGTGTCTGAACATCCAGAATTTCGTGTGTGTCTGAACATCCAGAATTTCGGGGGAACATTTGAAAAATTGTTTTTCTTCTGCATACAGCTTACTCTTTTGGTGTAAAGTATGCGAAATTTATCGAATTTAACCAAATTATCTTCCATTTTTTGAAATTTTGGATATTCTCCAGGGTCTAGGAATTTCTCCTTTATCCATAAATTTAAAGTTAATTTGACATTTTGACCATATATTCTGTTTGGAAGTTTGTGCGCGTGTCTATATTCAAAAGGCTCCTAACCAGTTTTCTGTGATGACATTCGTATGTACAATGTAGTTACGTTTGATACGTATACTAAACTCTCATTACCTCTACGTGATTTGGAATATATATTTAACTAAATATCTTGATTCTTCGTGTTTGAAAAGTATATATCTTGATTATTCACCTGGTGAATAATTCAGAGATATATTCTAGTGAATATCTACTAGTAAATAATATAAATATAGTTATATATCCGACCCTGAAAATTGAATTTTAGTTAAAATTTTAATTGTAAGACTGTGAATTTAGTCAAATTTTTACGTAAAATTCCTCAAGTTTGAGCCTTTTTTACATAATTTATAATTTACATAAACATTTTTAATGTATCTAGTAGAAGTTGGGCCGGTGTTACACAGAAGCTATTAACTTAGGGCCTCACCCTATTCTCAAACACAATATACATTACATACATATGTAATGTCGTGGTGACCATTATTATTTGGTGGAAAGGGACGGGCCTCCAATAGCTTAGGGACACAACGAATCTAAATCCGGACCTGTAAAAGGTTAACAAAAGCTAGAAGTCCATTAGTTCTTCTCCTCCATAAAAATCGAAGGTCGACTTGTCCTTAACTTATCAAGAGCAAAATTTGTTTAGAAACCTCAACCAAACTCTGTTACAATAGTAATGAGCACTCAAAATTTTAAGTCCTTCCACTTCCAATGACACTTGCTATAATATTTTACCAAAAAACCAGTTTGGATGCTAAATCTTTTTGTAGCAAAGAGTCAACCTGTGAGAAGCCATGCCAATATTAATTGAAAATTTAATTAGTGCGTTCCTCCTCCCTAATTATTAACGGATACGGTCGATCTGCTTCATATACAATGACTATTATTGTCCATCGTTCATTGATAAATTCTTTTTGGTTAAAGAAAAACACGGTGTCGAGATAGCAAAACCGATCAGATCACCGGTTACAGGTGGGGCATAATAAGAACGTATCCAGGGTGACGACATTCCTGATAAGATTTTTGAACTTTATGTAGGAATGCGGAAATTTTTCAGATTAAAATTCCGAATAATTCGATATTTTTAATGCTCGGAACCATTATAAATTATCAAATACGAGTTACATTCGATACAGGAGAGAAACGTCGAAGAGGGGTCGCAGTCGAGTGCCACTCGTAAAAAAGGTGTGTTTGTTTAAAGACCTACTCCCAAAATACTTCCTTATACCGAAGAACGCCTACAGAGGGAGAGAATTGCCACGCTGAAGTACGTCTTCCTCTCGAGAGTACCTCTTTTTTTTTTCTTAAATGGTTTCTCAAGTGGGCCCTCGAGAGGGGAAATCGCCAAAGATAAGTAGTTTCGAGTGTCAGTCACGCAGTTATGCATTGCGTGTCGGATCGAACTGATTCATATTCGGGTAATTTATCCTATATACTTGTCAATGAGAGATAAAGTGAAGTAAATTTACGATTAGTCTGATTGACTTTTTGATATTTTGTAAAGTACTAATGAGCTGAAAGCTGTAACAAGTCAGTTATTGTAACGATGTTATCTCGAATTTCTTCTCGGTGTTTGTTTAAAAGGCGTTCGAGTGTTTAAAAAACTACAAAAAAGTTTATGATTTCTACAACGTCTAATGACAGAAAATTCAACAGTATCTTCCACATTAATCATAAAGGAACCATTAAAGTATAATTTAATGATTTTAAGTATAGAGTCGTGGAATATATCTGGCAAGTATTACAATTTATCGTTCGTATAAACGCGTCAATGTGGATGAAGTTATCAACACCAAACCTTTAATTAGACAATTGACTTGTGGAGCAGGATTTAGTCCCAATGTTTTGTTTCTAATTCACCCATTAACACTTTACATATTTATGAGACCGAACCTGTTCAACTCCGATACAAAAATCCTAAAGGCAAATGAGAAAGTATTTAACACTCTGTGAGTACTTTTTTATTTTACCTGTGTTCTGAGTGAACATTATTCTCTCCCCCCATTTTTTTATCTCCCATTCTATCTTTCCATCTGACATAAGCCTTGGCTTTATGTTCTGTGGCACGCCAAGTTTAACTAACAGATCACGTTCTTGTCTATCTTAACCACTCGTTTAACACAAATCTATGTCATTACGACTTTAATAAAATTTTTAATTTTTATTATCTTCGTTATTAAGAGGTTTATAATGATATTTTACTCGATTTTACGTCGTGTTTTTAACCTATAAAAATTGCCTGACGTAACGATTGACCGTTACAAAATACTGCGTGGGTGGGGTGGTCATGCATGTAATTTACAAACCGTTACAAATTTAAAAACTGATCGGATCCTTGAACCATTTTCTTTTTTTTTACCTCGATTTCTAACGTTCTCCACCCCTTTACAACATCAGCTTCGATATATTGCTTTGTAAATCTCAAATTTTACAAGGGCATTCTCATGTGAATCCCTATACTGTATACTAAAATGAATAAGTGTCCTCTTTATAAATGAATGGGAGTAATCTGACGGGATACTTTTGACTGAACTTTGACTCTTGACCCCTACTTAGAATAGGCCTCTATAAAAGACCATGAAAACATTTAGACTCTAGACGAGGCACACCTAACAACACCTTTGATTAACCTATACACTTTTGACCCCCCTCGAAGGGTCGAATCATTGAATTATGTTAAGTTACTTACCACATCGGCCGTATTGACTTTGGCACCATAATGCAATAATATTTTAACGATGTCTACGTGTCCGTTAGCAGCAGCGAGGTGTAACGCCGTCCTACCTTCCTAAAAACAGAGGGGAGAAAAAAAATATATATATATACAAATTTCAGTTAAAATAAACTGAAAATTATATTTAAAGAGACTATTTTAAAATATAAGAATTTATAGCCCATACCAAGCGAAAGGTGTGGTTGTACGACCAGTCAGCAAGATCGCTTTACCTGATGAGTGCCTCATCCCCCTTCTGATCGTTTGCCCAAACCTGCAACTTGGATTCTTCTCGAAGGAATTTTACCAGCCTCTGGGTGTGTTTTTCTCGATTATACTAATTTACTTATCGTTCCTCCTTTTTTTTTCTTGAGTAAAAAAGAAATGACACGACCGACACGTGTTAAAGATCCCAGGGGTCAAATTTTCGGACATCAAATTTATAGCCATCGGCACGATATACAGTGCCAAAGTAAACAAAAGTCGATGCTTTATCTATCTCTAAAGCACTCTAATTCCTCGTAGGACGTGTCGTACATTCCAGTCTTCTATAATTCACCGAAAGGGGCCCTACAAATAGTAAAATTACCGCTATCTCGACACGTAGGAGAGAAGAGCCTGTAGCTTATCAGTTACACAATTTTTGGAATCTACGTGAATCGAGAACCAACAAATCCTGTGCAATTTCTACGTTTTAGGAATGGATCCTGCTCTGCTTTCAGAGAAACAAAGATAAGATTGTAATGACGTCTGCACCTTCCATCAAACGAGTTTGAAAATTGCAAACTATTTTTTTTTTCCAAGCCTATACAATGAGTTCTGTTGATAGAGTAACTTCGAAATTACTGTATTGGAAGCTGATGAGGGTCGAGACGTTGATAAAGAGGAGGAATTAGAAAGTAGTTTATTCGTTGAGATGATTTATGATCTATTATAATCGAATTGGTGTATGAATTAACACCATAAAATATACTAAGACGTACGGCTTTAAGCTTACGAAAATCGATTTTTAATTTGTAGATTTTAATCGATTTGTGAGGATCGCAGGCGTTATTGCTTCGGAACGATTGCGATCTAGAATCTTGCTACAAGTTATTAACTATTGACTTAATACATTCAGATATTTCTTGATGTAAAAAACAGCATCTGAATGTCGGAGTCATTTATGCGAGTCGTCACTTTACATCAAGAAATATCGCAATCGCTACTGGATTTGATCGATTGAGCGGGTGTTCGATAGATAAATATCAATTAAGCCATCAAATAAATCGATCGGTGCGACGATTAATCGATTATTTGATCGATCGAACGCGTTGCTAGCAATCGCGATGGACAGTTTGGCCAGATAAAACGGTTTTTTCGAATTACGTCATGGCAACATCCTCCGGGATCCGCGGGCAATTTCAAAAATGACCAAAGCACACGAAGGATTTTGCACGGTGAGTGTAAAAAGAGCGTTTTGGTCATTTGTATGGGGAAAGTGTCGCCGTTTAATGGAGGCGAATGATAAGTGAATACAAATCCAACACCCACCTCATCAGGTTCTATGGCAACTCCTAGTCTGCAATATTCCTTGACTCGGTCCGGCTGGCCCGCTATAGCAGCTTGCCTCAATCTTTCCCTGAGTGTTGGGACAGGTATCATGGCTGGACCGGTCGATGACCCCCTCCAGCACGCTCATCTACTTCGTCTCGTCGCTTTCATTGTCTGCAAATGTCCAACATACCAATTATAGGTGTGCAACCTTGAATAATAATTCACCTCAAACAACCTGAAATTTTAGTTTATCAAAATGAGAAATGTTCTTACTTATAATAAATAATATAAATGCACATTTACTTTTCATTCATTTTTGTTTTAATTTAATTTATGAATCATTTTCAGATTTATACTTATATTATTTCTATATATTCCCAGTGAAAGGTACAGTACGTGTGTTCGGAATAATGAATGGACACCATTGGAATGTATAAATAGGGAAGAAATTCATTTCAATGCATTTACGGGTGTGTAGAAAACTGAAACGTCTTATTTCAGCACCTTTATAAACGTGTAGAACTCTAAACGAGCAGTTGTAACACTTCAAAAATGTGTCAAAAACTGAACAATTCGATGCAACATCCCTCATAAATGTGTAAATACATGAAAAACACACATTGTAACATCTGTATGAAGCAAGGTACACACGTACTGTACCGGTATACCTACCTGAACGTGCGGATGAAATATGTCTGTCTGTTTTATTTCATCCACATGTTCATGTATACCGGTACGTTTATATCCAGCTGAAGTATGCAAATATCTGAAACAACTCGTTGCAATACCTCTACAAACATGTAAAAATCTGACAGACGAGAAATTCGACATCACATTGGCTCCGTGTTGTAAAAAGAGACTTGAGACAAAGGAAGAAAGTTTTTGGATAATGACGTAATATGGGTCCTAGCTGAACCCACGCAGGATGCTGCCAGGAACCACGAAGATGGTTGACTAACCCTGGATCCGGGCCCCTCGGGGTATCGGCCACTAAAGCAACCGCCTCGTCTGCTTATATTGTTGTTACGTCATAGTTCTTAGTCTCTGTCATTATACACTTTTTTTCTATTATGGAAACTTAAATAGAAGAATTTGACTTGTCCCTAGATTTATTTTTATAGTTTGGGGCGTTAAATTAATCTCTCCATTTTGTATGTTTTTTTTTTTTTTTGTTTCGTTGTCCTCTTCGTCGTGGCCATCTTTTTTCAATACATACTTGTTAAAACTTCGAAATATTTATCAAAACTTTTATAATACACAGCTTTTATATATTTAACAAAATCAAATCTTTAAAGTTTCCTTCCTCTGTTAAATATTCCCTAGATTTCCTCTGTCTTGGCATTTCTATGGCTCCAGAAAAGATACTTTTTATGGAACAACGAAAAAATGCCAAGGCATTCTTATTTTTTTCATTAAATTTAAAAGCATAATAAATACTTTTCGTGTTTCTACTCATTTGACTTTTCTAAAAACAAACCCTTATCTAAAGATTTTAATCTCAATTTTCCAGAGAAAAAACCTTCCAACTCCTCTACACTCGAACTTTTTAAGATCCTATGCGCTTCGATAAGTGTATTTTAAGAAAATACTTTAAATATTCTAACATATTTATAACATATAAATTTTAAAAAATAGCTTTAAAATTGAATTTAAATAATAAAATCCTACTTTTATGCGTCAAGAAGATATATAATCTTCAACAATCTTTGAAAGGAGGAGGAAGAAAAATTAGAGCATTAAAACGAATTAAATCCCCCAAAAAATTATAAAAATTACAATAATTATCGATATTAAAAATATTATTTTTTTTAGTAAATATCCATTATTTTTTCCAGTAAGAAAATGCTTAATATCAAAATTTCATTGCCTAATTGATGGTAGGAAACTTTTGCCATAGGAAACAATTGACTAGTTCTAATTGTCTGTTGTCACGAAACTGTCAAAATACACCTCCCTTCATCTGACTTTTTCTATAATTTACTTTAACAAAAAAATAAAAAAATATATATATGTATCAGTAAATTATAACTGATTTTTTCTTTACATTTTTAATAAATGATTCGACTCGTTCATTGTTTAGCGTGCAAAATACAAAACACGTCTGTTAGTCTGTACGTTCGAAAAATTTATTTATCATCGTGTAGCCGACGTTTTCGTATTATTAAAATAAATGATACAAGTTAAATAAAGTTGTAAAATTCGTTTAAGTGGAGAAAAATGGGTATGTATGTATATATATATATTTCTTTTTAAATGCCCCCAAAACAAGTCCCTTTTTTTATATGTTGCCCATTCTAACTTTATCGTACGATCATGATTTACGTATATTTTCAACAGAGAAGATCATCTATAGTACAGGAGATGATCATAAATAGTTCAGGGGATTAGGAAAGTCCTCGCAGGTAGTTTACAGTGTAGAATTTTTATATGGTGTTAGAGCCCTATATAAAAACCCTTTAGTATAACAAATCATCGTCGAGTATTAATTTATTGACTGCTAAAGTTTCTACTTTCTATTCTGTCCTCTGGGTAAATGCTATAAATCAAACGAGTATGGAAGGTTATCGTTTACGTCCTGTCTTATAACCATTCGTAGGTATCTCTCTCTCTCTCTCTCTCTCTCCACCTGTCTACCTAATAGCCATAATTTAATTGCTGCATCCTACGAACCAATTAATTTGGAATGTTTCGGAGCGTTCGCGCACATATTTGGCTGTAGAAACCTTGTGTTTCATCTAAAAATTTATCTAAAAAACATCTCAAAATAATATGCCATTTCTTTAAAGTCTTCGGCTTCTTGTAAGGCATCACACTTTGCTTCTTTATATGTTAATTTTCACTTCTTAATTACTGATTTTTTTATATTTTAGCGTATAAATATTAATATAAACATACGAGAATGCTTAAAAATCCATCTTGTTTTTGTATAAATCCTTAGTTAGTATCTCAAGAATCCACCTTGATCCCGTTTAAACCCCTAATAATACCTCAAAAATGTTCTGTTTACAGAAAGGATTATACTTTTCAAGTTATTTTTATTCAATATTTTATGGGCCTCTTAAATTCTATGACATAAATAAGCTTTAAAAATACATATAAAAGAATAAATCAGTTAAGATAAAATCAGAATAACGTCAGAAAGAAGAGCAATAGCTTAGATTTTAACACAGTGATTGAATACCTAAAATCGAGGTTCACAGTCCAAAATAATATACAAAAATTTCTATTTTACGAAGGAAATTTTAGATATTTCTTTCTTTTAATTTTACATCTTTATATCACCTGATAGAAACCACCTGCAGAGATAAGTCGGATTAGATTCCATATAAAAAATGAAGCAGCTCTTTTTGATTAATAGTACTAGTTTAGAGTAATGCCCAGTTTTGACAATGATTAAACGAGTTTGATATTCACTAAACAGATTTAACTCTAGGAAGAAAGAAAGTCCTTAATTTTATCGAAAAAATCCTACACTACACAGATATATATTCAAGAAAACGTGCTGTATATGATTAATTGAGGTAAATTTTCTCTCAAGTGAGTTTGAAAATGAAGATAAATGTAGTGTGGTGCGAGTTATAAAAAGCAATTCTTTCACTTAACGCTATCTACCAGGGTATGTTTGATGTGAGAGGATAATAATATCCCTTCTTAATAAAACTCGACGCTAACTAAACATTTAATAAGGTGATGCTTATAGGTTCTGTGCTCTACACAATGACGAGAGACACGTCCTTCCGACGACCCACGCCAAGAAACAATGTGGAACAAGGTCTTTCAAGGTTGTCAACACACAAACATTTCCAACAAAGTTTTCTTGTCATTCATACAAAACCGGATCTGGTATAACCAATCCTCGGCATAATCGACGGAGGATGCCGCCATTTTTGGTCTAGAGACGAGAAACAATTCAATTTGTAATTCGAAACGAGATCGAATTAATCGCTAAAAACCAGCTCTTAACCATCGGTAAATTTACAGGACGGTTAATTGGTGCGAATCTTCGTCCATTATCCTGCTAATTGTAAGGCTCTTCACGCATGTAAAATAAAAAAATGGCAAATTTCCATGGTATAAATCTACCGATCATTAACATTTGCAACGTCGTTTTCATGCCAGCGCTCGTTTAATACTGTACCAAAGCAACCTACAAATTTGCAATTTTTAAGGCCCATTAGCGTTGATGGCCTTTATTGCATTCCGAAATTTCTTCGAAGGATAGAAAGGAAGGGGGGAAAATACAGGAAAGGAAACCGACTTCGATGATTTATAACCTGTTCCTCTTCGGTTCGTCTATAGCCTACAATCCGTGCATTAAATTATGAAAGAGGCTGTAAAGTAGAATGTGAAAGCTACCGTACAATTAACAGGCAGTTAGATATAGGATTAGACCTTAGACGTCTCGGATCATAAAATACGTTATAGTGTTTCTTAGGGGCAATCGATTAAGAAGAGCCGCTCGAGATTTTTAAAGAGATAAAAATAAGAACAATGTTTGTTTGTGTAGCTAAATATCCTTTGCTTTCCCTCACGGACCACCCTAATGGCAGCCAGTCGGAAACCAGATGACTGATGGCAACTTGTTTTTATGGATGGTTGATAGAGAATATATCACCCAGGTATTCTCTCTTTTTTTTCCTCTTTGATCAAATGAGATTTTAAAGCAACCATCCGGAAAAGAATCCTACGTCGAGGATTTACAAGATTTATTAAGGATTGTCGACATTCCTTCCATCACAGCTCACAATTGCGCTTCTTTAGCTAACTGTGATGTATTTCTTTCGCGTTTTAATTACGTTGTAACGCCGGTTTAAATCATGCTTTCTACGAAATACCTCGGCTCGTTCATGTGTCTGTTCGCTCGAATTTTAAATTAGCAAATCGTACATGCCAGCTTAACCCCGCGCTTAATTATTTTAAGCGTTATTCCTTAACTAAGTACAGAAATCCATTCGC
The DNA here is from genome assembly GCF_000671375.1 of Centruroides sculpturatus. NCBI lineage: Eukaryota > Metazoa > Arthropoda > Arachnida > Scorpiones > Buthidae > Centruroides > Centruroides sculpturatus. The sequence goes on along the minus strand of NW_019385954.1, from coordinate 54,858 downwards.
TTTTAAGGCTTCCTGAGATCTTAACATTTCAACAAGAAATATCTTTGTAGCTTTTAGATTTTTGCATAATTAAAGTTATGCTCTTCGGGTAATTGGGCATTAACCCGATTTTAAGTTGGTAAAATGCATAAATATGTAACAGACAGACGGCTCGGTGTGGCGTAACTATATGCAATTCAGTACAAGATCCAATAATATCAAGGTTACTCGAGAACAAGAGCGATTGCAAATTTCGATATCCGGTTCTATATTATAAATGTTGAGATTAAAGGAAACTTTGCACATTTCTGCAAACTTTAAATGAGATTAAACTTATCAAACTTCTTTTTTTGATGGCCAACGATTGATTAAATCCTGTTTTCAATAAATTTAGGGTCATTCTTACGATGTCTTAGCTCTTATCTGACTTATGTTTTGCTTCAAGTAACAAGTGTGATTTTTTAGAATTTTGCTTTAATTATCAGGAGGAAAATTGAATAAAAAATCGTATAAATCTGATAAGAAGCGCAAATTCCGTTTCTAGTTTTTTTACAGCTTACTTTTTGCTTTAATTTAGACTAGTTTTTTTTGTGATAAAGGTAAAAGTTTTCTTGCTTTTGAATGCAATTCGCGTACACATTCTGCAGCGTAGAGCAAAGTTCAGCCAATTTCAGGATAAAAAACACTTTAAAGATCATTTCCAATGCGTACAGAAGGTGTAATTAATACAAATCCTTTGTATCTCGGCTAATTTCAGCGTTAATTCTTTGCAAAATAGTGATTTAATTAGCGAAGAGGGTACAAAACACTAGAAAAACGCGTGTTTTAACATCTACAAACATTTAATTTTAATAAATCGAGCCCACGTCGTTAAGGTATGACACAATATTCACACTATAAACCCTCCCCCGCATCGATCGAAGGCGGTTTACAGAAGAAAGGGGGATTTATTTTTTTTGGGCGTGGAGCCAATTCTTCTGTATAGCTGCCTGAATAAATGGTACAGTTCCTTCCACGCAGGATACTCCAGAGATTTCGCCTACACTTCTTCCTCCTCACAAACTTTACTTTGTCAGCCCCTACAGAAGGTCCTAAACGGGGCAGCTACTTAATCTTTCAACAGATTCTTATCTGTAAGCGAGAGGGAGCGATAATTTATCCGCGGCCATTATAATTGAAAAGTGTACATTCCTTAAGGGGGTATTGTGTAGTTTGATACAGGGATCGATGCCATAGATTTCCTTTGTTCGAAACGGGTTTAACGCGTGTTGCAGGAGAGAAGCGTGTCCAAACGGTTGTGTGCCTAACTGTGTTTAATTCGTATCCAGGATAACATGTCTTCATTGCTTTTCAACCTGTTCTGTAACCATGTAAATATTCATAAAAGGTTACATGGTTGAGTGGTATACTCACGCGAGTCGTGTCGCTAACGTGAGCGAAGCGACACACGTAAACTGTACTTACAAAAGAAACACACTTTACTCACAAAAATCTTCATATAAACTCGCTACCGTATATATAAGCGAGAATATAGATTGAAATCAGAACATGGATAAATATATAATGCAAAATTTTAATACAGACGAAGATTTATCGCGCCGTTTTCTCGCAGCGATGGACTGGAAAACGCATAAAATATTTTAGATATAATTTTTTCCCCTAGGAAAAATAAGAGCAGAATGGCGCCCAATTCTATAAAAATTTTAATATTGGAGTATATTTATTGGTATATAAATCAAGAGCTAGATAAATTGGAAAATAAATTTGTCGCGTCGCGACGTCGTTAGCGAGACGTAGAGGAATGTTAGTTGTTTATCTTCATGCCCAACTGACTTTAAAAATACACATTTTTTTTAAACTGTTAAAATTTAAAATAAATTACGAGAAGATATTTTTAAAATAAATTTTAAAATTTGAGGGTCACGTTAAAGTATTCGAGTCGCGTCGCTACTTATCGCGATGTAGAAAACGTATAAAATTAGAAACGTTACGACTCTATCCAAGAGAGGAAAATTACACAAAGGAACAATGGAATATTTATGAGAAGACTTTTGAGAAACGAAGCGAGACACGCGACGAGATTTAAAAATATCGCCACGCTAGAAAATAAGGAAAAGGGTTGAACACGTTCAACACTCCTTCCTGTTAACTAATTACTGTTTAATCCCTTCTCCCTTTTAGAATTAAGTAAATTTAAAGTAGAACATCGTGTCGTCACGTTCTGCCAGAACGTGAGACGAAAGGCAAAATTAGAAAGTTCAAGAGTTTTCTATAAATCGCAAAATCGCATGCAAACGACCCCTTCGTTTATATGCGATTTTGCGATTTATAGAAAACTCTCGCCGCCCCCCCGCGAGATAAAGCATCGCTTTTATGAAATTTGCCACCGGAGAGTAATTCAAAAAGCGCTAAATTCTTATCGCTTATAGAATGTTTCACGACAAGGAGCATTGGATGTGGGTGTGACGGGTCAGATTCGTATGGCGATAGCGAGAATAAGCAACGTGGAAAATATTTTATGACTCGAACCTTAATCAGATGGTGAGAAAGTGATAAAATGCCGACTAATACATCAGTCGGGAGGAGTGTAATGACGTAATGACAGATCGAATGGCCTCCCGGATCGACATACGCACGCACCTTTAACTTTTTCGTCTTCCATCTGCCGATACTTCTCGTATCGCTTGTGTTAGAATTCGATAGGGTGGTTGAATTGTTTCGGTTGTGGAAGTCGTTTTAATGGATTTCTCGCTCGAAGTTTTTGCAGGAAATTGCTTGAAACAAAAGTTTTGGAAGAAGGAAACAATGAGGAAAAAAATCTTTTGCAGTTTTTCTTTCCTAATTTAGCACTTAAAATGTATTTTTACTTTCCCGGCTGTTATATATAAAACGGGAAAAGTATGGCGGTCAAAAAATAACCCCCCAAGATTTTTACATTTTTGGATTTGGGGGTTTTTCTTTATATATATATGTTAGTGAGTGTAGGGGAAGCGATTTTGTTCACTCAATTTAAAGCTTAATAACTCCTGTGCCTTTTGTCGAAAATTTCTGAAATTTTGCAGGGAGATTTGTATATTATAGGAATTGATGCTGTTAAATTTTGGTAATTAAATGTCAAAGCGGCGGGGAAATATGGGGGATCACGTGTCATAACTCGGGTGGTAGCGAGAACTTAAGACTTTACTCGTTATTAGCATTTGCAGTTGTTTATAAAACTGGTCTAAACAGTCAAAATTAAATTTTTTGGTCTTTTATAATAATTAACGATATAAAACTTAACTTGAAATGAGAATGTTTTCGTTTAAAATTTATTAAAATAAACGAAATTTCATTGTGAGATCGTTCAATCTGCGAAGAAATTCTTAATGTTTGGGAAGAAAATATTTTATTTTATTTTATTGATTAATTTTATGCAAAATTAACTGATTTACACGAAAAATAAATAGTTTAAATTGTAAAAATCGTGTTTAGAAAGGAAAAAATCTTCAATTCGTATCAAGAAATGCGATATTTAAATAGTAAAATTAACGAATTTTTTGCTCTTCGATATCAATTTAGATGCAATTTTATGCAATTATGTGCGATAACAATTACATAATTTCTTCTTAAATTGTAAATTTTTTTCGTATTTAATTAAAATTTAAACGGACTAATTCAATTACTTTAGAAGCATTAATGAGCTTCTGGTATTACTTTACATGCGATTTACTGACAAAGCTTTCGAAATACTTCCAAATAAATAAAACTTTTTAATTTTTTCTTCATTAGAAATTAATCTTTAAATATTTTTAATTACATAAAATTAAGTAAGAACAATTATTTTTATAAATTCAATCCCAAAAACCTAAAACGAGAATGCAAAAAATAAGTGGAACATCTGCAAAAATTCCCTACGAATACTCGCATTTACGCCACTTAAAAATACAATTTTTTAATTAAAAAAGATGTTAATATTTAATTATAAAACAAGTACATTTACCTCTTTACAACGTAACTGGTTTGTACTGGTTTGACACAGATATTAAAATAAAAACATTTCCTTATCCCCGCTTATAACGCTCCCCCCCAAAAAAACGGGGACGTGACAGCGATAGTTCACGCGTCACGAACGTAATTATTACATTAAGTCCAGCCGATCCTTCATACAAGCTTTCAACCCTGCAGTAAAGCCTTATTTTAAGGACCCAGTCGCTTTAAACAAGTCGGCAATAGTTGCCTATCCTTAAAGAGAGGGAGAAGAGAGAGCGAAATTGAAGTGTGAGGCTTTCGGCGATGAAATTCTGTCGTCTAGACTGTTATATTGAGGTTGTTCTCGTTATAAAGTATAGCAGAAAGGTTTCCCTGTCACCTAAATTTAAGCAGAAACGTAGAGATCATGACTAGTAATCTGAATTCTTGCACGACATTGTTAAGTTCGGTAATGGAGTTAGTAGTCACGTACAAATAACTGATAATATCTTCTCTTATTCGCATTCTGGTTAACTTGTCTGATCTAATTTTTATTCATTCTTCGATTTTTCTGTTTCGTTTACTTAATTTCCGTTCGATTGACGTGCTGTACGATGAACAGATCGAAATCGATGATTATAGTGTAGATATTAAGGAGAATGAAACCATTTATAAACGCATCCGGGTTCGATTTCTAATTAGAACTTCTCCCTCTTCCTCCTTTCGTGTAAAAGAATACGAAGAGGAAATCTGTCTAATAGGAAATCAAACCCGGACGCTTGTGTAGACGTTCCAATAGAAAGGAAGACGGATATATTTAATGAACCTCGTATTTTACACGATTTTTAAAATCTAAAATAATATACTGGGGTGCAAGGAAGCAACTGCTACTAATACTCATTTTTTTTAATAATTGAAATTTATTTATATTTTAGTGTAAAAGTAAAATGAAATCAGTCACCGGCAACTTATAGTTTTCGAATATTTCGTAATGCGATAAAATATGATTTTTTTCCTTTAACTTTCATATGAACTAACGAGTCAAACCAGTGTGATGTGTGTGATTTGTTCAGTGATTTCATATGATTATTATTTATAGGCCTATAATTATACTTGATTTGGCTGCTATAAATTAATCATATATAATAATATATAAAATACATAATTTGTGTATGTTTGCATCGCAGTTTTACTCAAACGACTTTGATACTTTCTAATTTTTCTACTTGTACTCCATCTACTAAATTTCTGAATGTACTTCTGCAGCTTGTTATATTTATACATCTTAATTATTCAGCCGTATACGTTACAGTTCTATTAATTTCTGGTTTCATAGTTTCGGTTGTTTTAATGTGTTATAATATCAGATGTGAGTACAAGTTCTGTACTTATTCTATTGTACTTACTATATTCAGGGCGTGAGAGGGGCAAGAGGAGCGTATACTAGTCACAAATATGGAGCACAGATCTCTCCGAAAGCTGAATTTAGATGATTTTCCTATCGTGTTTTATACATTAAAAAAAACTAAATTTTAACAGCCCGGAGCTTATAAATATTTTACTTTTATTGTTAAATGAACAAGCTAATAATCAAACTCGAATTCGACGTTTTACACCTTAAAGGTGGGCGATTAAACACCTAAGATCAGTAACAACAGAGTTTTAAAAAACTATTAAAAGTAATTGATATTAAATGAGAAATTACAAGATTTAATTTTCTCCGTGTACAAGTATATTCAATGATGTATTGAACAATGGAGGAGGCACTTGGATATGAGATAGAGCAGGTTTACTGGATACATGAACTTGGCTTGATATCTAAACGGTCCATAAATAACATATTCTACCTTTAATGGATATCTTCCAGCTTCTATACGCCTGGTTACTCGCTGAACTCTGCTTTTATATACTGTTCTATTTCTACCACCTCTCAGCAAAATATCGATTTAACATTGCTTCTAGCAGACTACCCTTCAGATAAATGTGTTACACTAACTTTCAACGGATAAATTTTAGTTTTTTTAAGTGATTTCGTAGGTCCTAATGCACCATTAAATTACTTTCTGTGTGTAGTTTAGTTTCATCCACAATCATGTTTAGTTAATCTATTGATAGTTCTTTGAAGTGTGCACATGACAATGGAAAGAGAAGCGCTATGCGCAACAAATTAAACATGTTCAAGTGTTCATTAGCATATCCCAGAAAATAAGACGTATAAAGCTATCATAAGTTACTTTTTTAAAGAAAGATTACTTGTATAATGAAAAATATAACGTAAATAATGGGTTTAATAGTAAAAAAAGAAGCTGAGGGGGATGAAATTTGGCACGTGCAGCGCTCTATTCCCTCTGAAAACCATCAAAGTGTATGAATTAAATAAACAGAAGCAAATTTTTTCACAACTTATCAAAAAACTTTTATTTAAAATCACTTTTTTTAATCATTTTTTAAATAATTTTTGGCTGTTCTCGCTGTATCTGGGTCAGGAACAAACTATTACATTCATTATAAACAAACAAAATGAATTCACTGTCAGGTTCTCGAGCTGCTTCTAGTATTCATTTATGGTTAAAAAAAACAAAATATAATTAATAATTTTATCATTATTATGCTACTGGCATTTTATACGATAAAATCTTAAGGAAATTCGAAGCTATAAACACAAAATTCTTGAGGAAAGTAAGACATAATTATACGGATGTTTACACATAATTACACCTGACTATATTTATTTTAATTGTCATAAATGAAAAATGTCTAAATCATATATTCTTTTGGAAAATTTAAATTTTAAACTGGTAACGTCACTAAATTTTAAACCAGTCACTTTACTACACTCGTATTGAAACTGAAATCAAAGTTTTGGGCCTGGAAATGCATACAACCTCACAATTTTAAGGCCTACAGCACTCATACATACCTACAGATACCCTGTTTTAGTTCAGTATTCGGAATCTAGTATTAGCTAGAATCTTATATTTTATACAATATTGCGTGATACAGGTTTTATATGATATACAAGAGGTCATACAGTCCACGCTTCTCTAGGACATCGCACTTTTAAGGGCCTCATACACACGTAGATCTTGATTCAACACATGAAATCTTGTATTAGGATCCTAGACCTTGTATAAAATCGCTTAATACGGCCTTCACATTATAGAAATTCAAATAAAAGAGCTTAAAAGTTCACATCTCTGTAGGGCCTTGCACAATATAAAAATATTGGGCAAGTCCCTAGAGAGGTAAAAACTATATTGAGGTGGAATAAATCTGCCATTTCGTATAATAAATCCTAGTAGAAAATTTATATCAAGTCGTAAAATCGGGGGTTATGCGGTGCGTAAATTTTACATTTTGGAATGAAAGAAAATACGAATAAATAAAGTTTCAATTCCTAATTTTCGAATTTAATACGCATAAATCGACTTGGAAATTCAAAAAGTAAATAGAGATGAAACTTTCTTCATTAATTATCAATTATTATTAATAATTAGGGAAGAAAATCCTGATTTATTTTCCGGATAATTTAAATTTAATAATAAATTTTTCTTTACTAATCTGTAAGAAAACTTTGATGATGATAAAAATTACAGGATAATTAATTAATTAATCATGATACGTATTAATTAGGATACTTAGTTTACTTTCTGCCTTAATATCAAAAATTATTAAGCTTGGTGTAGCAAATTAATTAAATAAGCTGATTAATTTCTAGCATCTTCAGTCTTCCACACTAAAGCTTTGCAGTTTAGTATAGAAACTTTAATAATTAATTTCAAATAATTTCTAAACTTAAAAAAACAACCTCATTTCTTAAGGATTTTCCTAACATTTCAAGAGCCATTTTGATTAAATGACAGAACACTTTAAGGTGCGTATAATACCAGAATATTAGGAATTTTTTGACTCTGAAAGCCGAAATAAGAACATAATAAAAAGTGATTTTCTTTTACATTATTTTCAAGGAAAATTTTTAATTTTGAAACATTTATTTGAAGCCCTTCCGAACTGGATTATCAAGTGAAAATTGGTAAAGATAGAAATAAAGATAGATGGTTCTGATAGGTGATGACGTGCACCTTCAAGAAGGGAGTTAAAAACTAGAGTATGAAGAGTTCTAGAAGGTCCTAGATGATTTTGGGATGATATTGAGTTTAAAGTTGATGATAAATGAAAGAAATCTGTATATTTAATGCTTCCTAAATTGATATTTTTTAATATTAAGGCTAGAGAAATGTCTGAAAATGAATTTTTGTAATTTCTCAATAATATATTTCTAGTAAAAATCAATCGATGTTAATCCAATTTTCAATATTGAACTCACCTTGTCCTCTTGAATGCGCAAGTCCTCGCCAATTTACTAATTGTCTTTATTTCATTAACCAAATTTCATTTCATTATCTGGGTTGGAAGGAGTTCAGATTATTGTTTGAAAATTTAACTCACTCCACCTTGTGGGTACTAAGAGGGCCCCATTATGGATTCGGAAAGGCCCGCAATGGTGCGGTCGAGTGGTGAGGGACGGAAAATATCCGGAAAGATCTCCCCTCCCAGAAAAGTATAGATATATGCTAAAGAAAATCAACTTTTTACTAAATTTCTGCCGAGTCAAAACAAAACAAAAAACTAGTATTATGCGCACCTCAAAGTGTTCTATCATTTACAACGATTTAGTAAAAATCGTTATGAAGTGATGTCCTTTATCAGAAAGATAAATCAGTACAATTAATTTACAAAACTAACTTAGCCTTCTAGTAGAATCTTATTCCTATACTTCACTTCTAGTGTAGAAAACATGTACAAAATCCTTTTTTCAATCGCTATAAACTTAACAAATCACCATAAAACTCTCCGAAAAGGCACTACTTTCATAAAATCTTCCATAAACTACCAAAGTTTCTAGTTTTTTCTATGATTTTCCAGTTTCTAGAGCTGTATAAACTCTACACCCAAGTTTCTTTATGAGGCAGGAAGAGGCCCCTTATAAATAAAAGAAAAGAAAGTAAAAGAAGGAAAAAAACTGGAAGACACGAAAAGTTTCACTCGCATGCGGTGAAAGATAATCAGACATTCTGGTGTATTAACAGAATTACAGTGTGTAAGAGAAAAGGTGTATTGAAACCGTGATGCTGCTATAGTAATAAAGATATCTGAGTCCATTTGTATTAAAAAATATAAGGTATATATTCTACCCCATTATAAAAATTACATACTTTCTTCTAAATCATTCGTAGAAACTGAAGGTGAGAGGGAGATAACACGCTGACGTCCTTGCTGAAAATTAGATAATTGGAAAAGTCACGTGACGGGCACTCCATAAATTTTGCACATTCGCTCAATAATCTTGTTTTTTTCTGATTTCCACTTTACGATGCATTTAAATTGTTTGTTAAGATAAAGGGGTGAAGAAGATGACGATCTTATCGATTTTAGTGTGTATTTTTTTTTTTTAATTATCTGCAGGTGAACGCCTCGAATCAAACCAGACAAGTGGTAGTAATCATCCTCTGACTGCGCCTGTTCTACCTCTACTCGAGTTCTTTGCCCCCCTGCTTCTGCTTCTTCTACCCCGAGGTATTTTTTAACGTCTGCACAAGTAACTACATCCGGTGAAACTAAGAAAATTGTTCCCTGTAAATGTGGCCAAATAGTAAATAATGTAGGTTTAGTTGAAACTTTGGGTGACGGGCCGTGAAATCACGTGCGTTTTGCACCCTCATTTATCATTCCGTGACTACTGCGAGAAGCAGTTTTCTACTTTGATGACTTTAGCTACGAAATTAGAAGGTTGGGGACGGTTTTAAGAGGTATCGTTATCAGTTTGACTTTCTTAAAAGCTATAAAATTTGGTCGCAAAAAAAAAAAATTATTAGAATATGTCCTCGAGCTTCGCTTGTGGCAGGAGCAAAGACTAGATTCTAATTACAAGATATATTACACCTTCAATCCATAAACAAAGCTATAAGATCTCTAAAATTGAATGACCTTTAGATACAATCTTGATGCAGGCTTCGGTTATAAATGTAGTTCTAGTAATGATGTTGGGATGATAGAATGCAAGATGCTAGTTAATGCCAGTTCGTGCAAGATTGTATGGAATGCTAGGATGCAAGATTGTGTAAGATGTTAGAATGCAAGATTGTATGAGATGTTACAATGCAAGATTATATGAGATGCTAGAATGCAAGATGCAAGTCCAACAAAGATTGTATGAGATGCTAGAATGCAAGATTGTATAAGGTGTTACAATGCAAGGTTATATGAGATGCTAGAATGCAAGATTGTATAAGGTGTTAGAATGCAAGATTATATGAGATGCTAGAATGCAAGACTGTATAAAGTGTTACAGTGCAAGATTATATGAGATGCTAGAATGCAAGATGCAAGTCCAAGAAAGATTGTATGAGATGCTAGAATGCAATATTGTACGAAAGGTCAGAATGCAAGATGTTATTAGTTAATGGGAGTTTAAGTAAGATGCTAATTTATGCAAGGTTATAAGTTTCTAAACTCAAAAATCAAATTGTTTATGAAATTTCATCTGATAAAAAACCAAGCATTTTGTATACAATAAATATTTCGAAGCAGAAGAGGAGTTTATATTAAGTTTACACATAAGTGAAAGCAAAGAAAAGTATTCCTTTCTTAATATCATCAGTAAATCATAATAAAAAAAGTTTCAAAAATGGTTTCTGAAAGTATTTTAGATACCAAAAGCTATTATTGAAGAGTCATTTTTGAAACTTGATACATAATGAAGGCTTTAAGGCAAAAATATAAAGGAAAGATAAGTATGAGGATACTTATCTTTATATTCCTGCTTTAATGCTTTCATTATGTATCGAGTTTCAAAAAATTTCAAAATGACTTCTGTGAATATTGGCACTTTAATAATGTAGACATGGATCTACATTATTCATGTGCCGATATCCATAAGTCATTTTATAATTTTTTTTAAAAGATCGTCCTGCAATAAAGGTACAAAAGATGTAAGAAAAGGCAAGTATATCTAAAGAATTTTTTAAAATTCCTTTTCTAAATGAGAAAACATAACGAAAATTTAAGTACTAAAGTCCTACAAGATAAAGGAATATTCATAAAACTGTCATAATTCATAAAATATTTTATCATTGGTGGCACGCAACAAACTAAAGACAAGTTCTTAATGCTTCTAGAAATCCTGAAGTCACTTTCTTGATGGTACATTCTGTAAACAGGGTTCTTGCATGGCCTTAACTTTGCACAAAAGTACAGTATAAATGGCATGTAAATGTTTAATTCGTAAAATTTTACGGATGTTATGGGCTTCAATTCGACGAGCCATAGCATACAATTAGCCTTTTCTTCCACTATCGCCATTTTTCCATCGGTAGCAGAATCTTAAATTAATAAAATGTTGGCTGTATCAATGCGTAAAACTTTAAGAATTGTGCTTCTGTATGCAGTTTACGTTTAAGAACACTTTTTAATAACTCTAAACTGGAAAATGACGGCTTATAAGGGAAAAATGGAAGAGTTAATACCAGTAATGTCTCGTACTTCGAACGTTCCATAGTTTGAACGCTAGATTCGAGAGGAATTCGAACGATTCCAGAGAAATCGACCCGCAGTTCGAACGATGCTTTTACCTTCGAACTTCGTTTGCAGTATCTGTTCTTAAACGGCATAATCCACAAGAAGAGTCTTCTAAATTGTTTATTTTAAAGCTTAAAAAAAAACATGTTTCTGAACTCAAGATCGTGTTTAAGATCAATTAAAACTAGAATAAATAATCACCTCTCTCATAGTTCACGTTTAGAACTGTCAAATCGTATAAGAATCGATGTTATTTCTGTGATTCTCCATGAAACGAGACGGATTTTATGCACCGCAAAGAACTAAACAAAAATCATTTTTCCTGAAATCTAATATATAATAAGAGGTTAGAAGTCAGATGCGAGAAAATTGTAAATTCAAGTAATCAAAGTTTAAGAATAAAGACATGAATTTCTTACAAGAGACTTCACTTGATAGTTTGTCAATTAGCGCATGATGTATACAGTACAATGAAGCAACTGACTGACAAGGATTCATACAAAATTAATTTTGTAGAGGTTCTATCTTTTTTAAAGAATGTGCTTCAGGCGCTAAGTGATGGATGATACTTTTCTTTCTATCCCTTCAATTAATATTTTGACAGAGTATACTCAACTCTAATCAATAATTTCTTATGTATAACCTACCTTCATATACCCGAATCACCATGGAAAAAAGATATGGACTATGTTTTGCTTATTCTGTTAATTATTTTGGAGAATTTTCCTCGTTATTGGACTATAAAGTGAAGCCGAAATCCGCAACTAATAAAGCGAACACTTATTGTAACTTTCAATTTCTGTGGATTGATGTATCGAAACCGGATGGCACTACATCAAAAAAATCCATGGAAATCCATACACGTGTATCCGTTTCATCTTAAACTAGAGGAGTTTACAACCAGAAAGAGGATCCTTCAGGAATTGATGTTTGTAATCTTGACATGAACACCTGTTTGGATGATGGATGACAGAAAAATCATTCGGTGCAGCCTGGTTCGCTAAGAAGCAGCATTATTTAAGTGTAATGTGAAAACCTACAGAAAAACCTTTCTTAAGAGGACAAATTTATACAATTTAAAGGGTATCTTGGCTCCTTAATTCATTCGAGAGAAGTAGAAGGACAGAATAAAAAAGCGGGTGCAATAAAAGGAGAAGAAAGCCCAGTTGTCCTTCCTCATCCATCTTCGTCACTTAAGTTACTGGTAGGAGTTCATGTAGAAAATAAGCAGTCTAGAGAGCTCGTACTCTTCTCTCAAATGCTCAGGGCAAACCATTTAACAGATCTTTAATAAAGTTACTTTCGGTACTAGAAGTCCTTATCTACGATATGACATGTACCAAAAAATTAAATCACGTAACTACTCGTATCGGGATATAATTAGAGAAGAATCATCTTAGAAGTTAACATTCTACAAGATTTTATACAAAAATATCAGTTTATGAAGTGTTTTCTCTCCTTTTTTTCGAAAGTGTAAAATTTTAATCGTATTTTTGTAAAAACTTCACCTTACAAACTAGGAAGCCTCTCTCAGAAGTATATGGAAATACGATGATTATTATAAATAATGCATAATGTGTACAAGTACAGTAAACCTAAGAAGAAAGTTATTTTATAACAACAGGTTATCATCGGTAGAATGATGATAAACATACGTTCATACCTCCTTGTATTATTTCCTTTCTCTTAAGAAGATTAATCTAAAGTAGTATACTCGTACATGAATGTCATATAACAAAAATACGAAAAAGTAGCAAAAAGTTAAGCGCAGAACAAGGAAAAAAGTGTAGAAATAACAAAGGCATGACGAGTAGAAACACAGATAAGTGTGAAAAATAAGCTGAATTATACAATAAATCATGTTAATATATACAGAATTTAAAAACAACGCTAAAAGTAATGCAAAAAATGATTTTCTCATGATAAAATCTGATTTTTAAGCTAATATTTGCACATATTTTTTATACCCTTCACGGTTAAAATGGAGAAAAACAATCAACAAACCTGTAAAGTAACGTAAATTTCTTTACAGCTCTAGGGCACATGTAAAAGAAGAAGAAGCAAAACTCCATTTTCCCATCTTACACCTAACTTCTATAATAATAAGACACCTTTTTTTTAAAATGTATCTCATCAATTTAAACATTCGAGATTTCCGTTTAGCACGTTTAATTGAAGAGTGTTTTTACGTGAGAACCGAATTGATTCACACACAACATAAATTCTTCCATCCCTCTTCTTGTAAGGATTCCTTTACCTTTACAAACAAAATTTCGAAAACAATGGATGTTTCGGTTAGATAACTGCAATCAACTCTACTTTAGACATTTCCTGTTTCAAAAAAGGATCAGCATCACACTTCGTTAGTTACACTTCCAGGAACCTTACAAGAAATCCTTCGCTCCTGAAGATCTTTAACTAATAGAAACCAAAAGTAAAAAAACAAAAATAAAAATTTAAAAAAAATATATGTTAATAATGGGAACAAATATAAAAGTTATTTATAATTATAAAGAGTTTACACTATGAGCAATTAGTGAGAATGAAGAAGTCTTGTTTGTTTTGGCGTCAGGAGGCCTGCCTCTTGGCGACGTTGGGACTAACTTTACTGACTTTGATCAATGAGTAAGAGAAAACAAGTGCTTTGCCTTAGGAAAATCGTCCCACAAACATAGATGAAGTCTTATACTTTACTTACTACTGTAATTTTTTAGGTAAAGTATTATTATTCATTATGTATTAACGTATAATGCGCACGCTTACTTTAAACTTTGTTTCTCCTGCTCTTACAATGGCAAGATGTAACCGTTCTTACTTAGTTTAAGCATCTAAATTTTAAAATAAAACATTAATTTTCATTTAAAATAGTTAAATTACTCGAAAGATGGTTTCTACAGTCAATTCCCTTATAAAACTTCACAGAAAAAAAAAATGCCTAAAGGCCTCAAAATTCCCGCATGCCAAGATAACTTTAGAATTGAAGCAACGAACAGTAATTGTAAGAGGATGATAAAAATCGGTTTTTAATCGATTAGAAATTTATTTCCATGGAGATTTAGAGGGTGGATCATCTGGTTAATAAGAATATCACGTTTCTCATATGCAATTAAATAAGTACAAATTGTGGATGTTACAATCGCAATGACTGATATTGATGAGATTAAAATATATACATCATCATTAACGTCATTCTGTTGGATGCCCAATATGCTATTGAGGAACGTAATCGATTGGCCATCGTATGAATAAGTATTAAGATGAGTTATGATTAATTCGTTGTAAATTGGATTATCCGTCTAATATATATATATGTGAGTCCGGGTTCAATTTCTTATTAAATCCTATTTGAAATTAATATTTGATACAACAATAAACGGCTCATTTGCATGTCTTGTAATTTGATATTTTGCGACACATAAATGAATAAATAGACTTCATAATTGTGTTAAGTGCGACAACACTCGAAATTACATAATTGTAACTGTTACATTTGCATATTAAGTGTGTTGTGTGTAATGAAAATGCGATTATAGTAACAAGTGGGGCAGTTTTTCTATTGTTAATCCACGTACTACATTTTCTTAATCTACAAACTTTCAAAATTGATATTCTTAGGCACTTCTCGAATATTTTCTGGTATTTCAACATTGATTAAACATCACTCAACTGAATATATCTTGTGATTTAACACAGTATAACGGTGTTTAGCTGCTCCTAACCAACTTTCCGAGCATTACTTCACCAAAAAAAACTGAGTTTATCTAAAAAATTTACAGTATCTTCATACAGGAAATACTAAATATTTTAATACTTTAAACATTCAAGATGTGTGCTTCTTTTAACGATTCATCATATCATTTTTATGACACGTATCTCTGGATGTACAGTAAGCGTAAAGTCGTGTTTCGTTTGATATTCATATTTAATGGACGGGAGTAGCAATAAAAATTATCTGCGAATGTAAGAAACGTTCTTATCTAATATTCTAAATGGGTGGATATGTTATTTGAAAAGATATTTCGAAGGAAAAGCGAAATATATATATATATATATANTATATTTTAAATATATAAAGACTTTTATTTAAAAAAAAACGTCCGTTTTTTCACAAATTTAGGCTTTTGTCTTTTAAATGCAGCAAAATCAATGATGTATTTAACAATTTATTCTTCCTTAAAGTCACTTACATTTACTAAATCCATTTTAATTCAGGAGAGAGCCTAAAGTGTCATCTATAAAATCGATACAACGACGGGATTACTAAAGAAATTCTTCTATTCTCATGGAGAATGGCAAAATTCGGAACTCTTCCTTTCATTTTCTGGTGCATTGTCATTATTTAGAGTAGGAAATCAAACGATATTTTACCATAAACATGCAATTTCTTAAAGTTCTTTTTTAGGTTTAGATATACAGTATATACAATTAACGGCAACCCTTTAACATAAGAGAAGTTTCAGAATAATCTACAAAATGTTCATTTACTGGAAGGCATGGTTACACCTACAGATATTGTGGTAAATCCATAGTTGTGTGTCATAAATAAATCCCTTGAGGAAGATCGTTCTAAATTAAATTTGGACTTTCATACACATTTTAGGCTCTTTTTCATTTTGGACTCTTCATTCGAGGATGCTGAGAGCCTTTTTAATCACACTCGTTACAAGCTCACTCATGTCCGCAATACTGACGAGGGACGGCACTAATCGCCTACTGTGGGCCATAGCGCTCAATAATCCGGCAGTCACAATTTAAATTTAAAATGCTCGTTTTTTCTAATTTTTTCAGGTGTACACAGGCATTTCGAGTGTTCAGGACACCTCACCATTGTCGATGAGAATGTTAAGATGCTCGAATTAATTAATTAAAATACAGGAATGAGGAGCAAAAATGTACAAAAAAGTAGATAAATAAAGTGTAATTCAAGCTGATTTCTGTATAAAATTCTAAACTCAAACGTAATTCCTGCTTTAACGAATTTCTTCGAAAAGTACGAAGTGTTTTGCGTGACTTAATTCGTTAATTCATCAATAAATAAACATAAAAAACTGATGTATTTCTGACAGATTTAACATAAAAGGCAACATGTAGCTACATATTAACATTACTAATTTTCTACACCCTAAATAAGAAAAAAATATATATAAAAATGACGTAGCTCGAGATATACACAGAACAGCATTCCCTGCACGTTCCAATCGTCCGGAACTAGATAGTAGCTACGAATAATAATGAATACCGAACAGCAGTAGCTAGTTATCAAGCGAAGAACCCAAGACACCAATTAAAGTGTTCGAGGCAGTAGCGGGATGGAAATGTCAAAATTACAGTTTCTTCACTCCCGTTTCATTAGCATATCGAAGTTGCCAGTTCGATAGACATCTCGATATTAGCAGCTCCGCTTTTTATGTTCAGTTAGGCTCTTACATTGAACAGGATACGTTAATTACGGGTTCGAATCCCGAACTGTATATGATTAATATATATTTATATAGAGAGAAAAAGTTAATCATTCAATCTGGTTGTGTGTTGTTAATCAAGGAAGCAATTTTAATTCACGCCTTGTCACGCGATCCTTTACTTCTAATTTTGAATCAATGACGAGGCCCAACCTTTGTGACTAGATAGGACCCGCTTGTCTCTCTATATAGCCCACATAGAAGGGTATACGGGGCCTTATCATATATGTAGAATTTATTACTTAATGGGCTCCTCAACTGTGTTCGAGATCTTCTTATTCTAATTTTCTATCTTTTACACTAGGAAAATGGCCTGTATACACTATATAATTAATTCATCTAGTATTAATTTCCTACTCAGCAGAGGTTTATACTCAATTAAGTACAGTATTTGATTACAGTATAAATGTATAGGGGCTTAAAAAAGGGGGGAAACGAATACAGTGACAAGTATCAGGACCATCAAAAAATCTTTAATCGTTCCATTATTATAACTTGCAGCAAGATGAGAGCATGAAGTACCGTAAAAATCAACTAAATGCTATTCTGCTACGATTTTTTCGAGGTTCAGCGCCTTCATTTTAGTGCTTTTTTCTATGGCCTACACTTTGAACTATCCGCATGACGTGACTATATGTTTATATAAAGAAATGCTGCGCTGCTAGTTTCTACTCCACTATCTTTATAGCTCTGTTATTTCGCATTTCAACCGTACAATTCGAAGAAGTTTTGTTTCTTTAATTATAATTTGGGCAAACTTGAAGATTTCGAAGTATCAAAACAAAAAAAAAACAAAAAACACGTCCCCGACACAGCTGCCAATTTTCCTAACTACACAAACAACACCTGCAAGGGGTCATAAATAGCTGACAACTTTATGTTCTATTGACTGTCCATACTCTAAAAGAAGTGCAAACACAAGTGAACCTCCAACCATGTGATTTAGGCCTAATGTTAGAATTTTTATCGTGCGTACAGAACTTCACGATTAAACTTTACTAATCACGTAATTAACTTGAAGAACTTCAGAACAATCATACGGCATTTAAACAGAATTGTGTAGGTGAGTAAATCGGTTTACCTGATCAGGAACGTGTTTCATTATTAGGAATTTTTCAAGTAATTTCCTAAGTCTATATAAATCACTGGAAGTAATTATTGTACATATTAAAAAAAAAAAAAAACGTGCAGGATTCTACATAAATTTGCAAGGTAGCTATTAAAAAAGGTACCACCTATGTTGATCGTTTATCTTAAGGATATTTTTTGAGGAAATACAGCATTAATCTACCTGAAAAACCCATTTAAAGTGTGCTTTGAAGAGATTACCTGCCATTAATTATCGTGCTACTTTAAGCAATATACGCGGATACTTAAAAGTATTTTGCATCTCAATACGAAGACCGTGCCCTTTACCGTCATTAAATTTTATAAAAATGTACACAGTTCAATTTTTTTAAAGTGGATTTTAATGAAAGTAGGCATTATAGACACGAGAATAGTCCTTAATTCTAATATGAAGACATTACTGAAGAGTTCCCATAAGAAACACAACAGAAGCCATCCCTAGATAAAGTTGTCTCCACAACACGTGGGGAATTTAAATATAAAAGAAGCATTTGTGTGAATATAAACAGAAGAGCAAACAAGTAAAATAAACGTTAAAAAAACCAAGGAAATTTATAGCCATTGTTCGACT
Organism: Centruroides sculpturatus; assembly: GCF_000671375.1. Classification (NCBI taxonomy): domain Eukaryota; kingdom Metazoa; phylum Arthropoda; class Arachnida; order Scorpiones; family Buthidae; genus Centruroides; species Centruroides sculpturatus. The sequence goes on along the minus strand of NW_019385954.1, from coordinate 36,195 downwards.
TTAGTAGCCAGATAGGAGCTGTCTACTGACTTTGCAACGGGTCAAAAATCTGCAGGACACCACTTTACTTTTGCTACTTCCTGTGCAAACTCGAGCTACCATTTTCAAACAAAGAATGATCATTATTTAAGACATTTCTTCGTTTTTTTTTTTTTCTTTTTCCTCTTCTTACTTTCGTCAAGAGTCATATATTTTATAAGCACCAGACAAAGAAAATGAGAAGACACCGTCTAGCCTGTAATTAGATCGTGCAGTGGAGAGGGTACTTTAATGAACTATAAATAGTTTATGGCTAATATAATTAAGAAATGCTTTCTACTAACTTGTAATTTCTAACCGTTTTTACTTTTAAAAAAAAATATTCATGTCAACGCTTTCCATCTCCCGAATTATATTGTCGTCCGCTGTGTTATTTCGGGGGAGAGATTTATAAATAATTTTGACCCGTGTATAATTTCTATATTAAAAGTAATCTGGCTTAAAAGTGAATCGTCTAGAGTACATGTTAATTATTTAAACAAGATTCTTCGATAAAGGAGCATTAAAAAAATTATCTGTAAGCAATGAATCTCCTCTTTAAAAAAAAGAGGGGAAAATACAGGACATGAAAAGGACATATAATTATTAAGTGGAGATATTATAACCCCCTTTTTACGTAGAAAAAAAAAATGTTCACAGACTAAAGTAAGGCTATCTATATGCATTATTATACAGTAACAAACCAGAAATTAATTATAATAAAGGCTGTCTATACGTATTAGGTACACTATTCTAATTAATTTCTCATGGGAAATGTGGGAAGTCTATACATTCTACATCCTTTATGCATTATATATAGGCCTATACTAATACAATAAATTTCTCCTAAGAAGTAACGAAAGACTACTTACATCTATTATTTCCTAGGAGAAATTAATTATATTTGCTCTAGGAAACTAGTGAACCTTTCTAGTGAACCTGTATATATTCCATACGTTATAAACCACCGAGATAGATAGGATCCAATTTCAACATTCTGGCTACCTCCCCTCCTATCACAGATATTGTTTTATATGTAAATAACAGAAAATTCTATTTATTTTATTTAATACTTTTGTCGAAATTATAAAATTTGAAGAGGTACGACGGGCCTTCTATATCTCTTCGGGCTGGTAATTTATCTGTTACATTCTAGAACATAAGAACCGCTACCGAGGAGTAACATGTAAGGTAGGGGGCCCCTACCTTACATGTTCATTGCTAGAATAATCTTTTCTTGGAAAAAATTGGAGTTGGTCAAAATAATAGACCAAACTTAAAGGGCCTTAATGAGGAACCTACCTTAATTTCGCTTCTGGGCAAATCAAATGTACAGAAATGTTCTATTTTATGTTCGCATTCATACAAACAACTTGAAATAAAATATAATTACACAAAAAAACCTGTTTAAAAAAGAAGGTAAGGATATTTTCTGTTGTATATAGGGTTATGTTTTTATTAACTCTTCTAGAGACTGGTGTATTATTATGGCTACTTTCCAGACAACAAAAGCACTACCTTACCAAAGGTAAAATATGATAGATTGCACCTGTCTTCATCGAGAATTCGACAATGATTCGAGCCCAAAATTATAAAATTTATCTTCAGTTATGCCGAAAAATTCCGTTTTACTCAGGATGTTATGCATTCGGTTTCCACGTTAGACGAGTTTCCTCTTATAATAGCATTTTACGTAGCAAATGGTTTCTGTTTTGTAAATGGTCCATTTTAGGCAGGTTTTAGGCCAAATTTATTAATATTCGCTTTGTATATTCACGAAAAAGGAAGATTATTCGAATTTATTTAATAAGAGTAATCTTTCTAACAACTGAATTAGTGCATAATGCTTGATTTTGTGGATTTTGACTATTTTAAAATATATTTATATATATATATATGTTTAATAATTAAAATCTTATTTTAAGCTCGAGAATTGTTTTAAAAGTGTAACCAGTTTCTGTCATGGAAAACTGCTTTTTTAGTGTTCTATGATAAAAATTTCACAAGAGTCGACTTGTATGAAATTTAAGTGGAAGGAAGAAAGGAGCAAAAATTATTTCGGTTAAAGTAAATGGTTTAAAAAACAAATACAAGCGATTATCATTCTAATAACGTTGAAGATTTTACGCATGGTTTCGATTTTTCACTCGATTTCATGAAAGAACAATAGCTTATTAAGTAGACGGATGTCGATTGCTTTAAAAAAAAAAAAAAACAATTTATACTCCAAACGTTTACTAATTCATCTCTAAGGTCTGATGATCACTTTAATCATTTTTAACACCATTGGTTTACAATGCAATTTTAAAAATTCGCGCGTTTTTTTTTCGCATCTGTCAGACATCCCCAAAAGTCAGTTAACCAACTTCTGGTCTACCACCCCGTACCTTCAACGCACTCATTTGCTTAATTCATTTAACTGGATAAGTGGGGACCACTGCGAGAATTTTCTAAGAAGAATCCCTTCACCCTCGTTTATTGGAGTCGACAATCAGCAAAAACTATTGCGTGACCTCGAATGGGTCGACGACACTTCAATATGTTTTGCTAGGAACCGCACTTAATCCATAAATCATTACTTTTCTCGAATACAATGAGTAAACATCCAACTTCAATACACTTCATTGTCACTACTTCTAACTTCGATCGTTCGATTTATTAACTGCGGTGGTTCTTCTGCGAATTCTTTAATGTATAATCCGCGGAATGCCGGAATGTTTTCAGTAATGGAATGTTAGAACGGATAGGGAAAGAAAAATCGATGGTTGCTATAGAGACGAGTGTTCACTCATCCCCGAGTAGTATATTCATTTCCCTAGTGGCAATTCTACGTTAGGTTCTGTTGCTTCCTACCACGACCTATAGTAAACTCGGGCAGAGAATATCTTCCTGTACAAACAGGCATTGTACTAGTTTGCATGGAAACTATGCAAACATTGTTTTTTTTTTCTAGATACTAAGATTATTCTAGGGAAACAAACGGTGCTCGGGATCGAGTAATTATAGGTACAACTTACGATAAAGATCTAATGGTTCTAAAGCGAAGATAAATGTTTCTATATGACACAAATAGTGGCAACTTCGTGTGGTTTCGTGTATAGATCCAGTTCGAAATACGTGTAAATGTGTAATGAAGTAATTAGCCTAGTAATTCTACAAGTTACTTGTGGCTAGTATGGGCTAAAATGGCTGTAGGCCCCGTTCGAAAACAGCTTACTAACGAAAAAAACTCAATTTATATATATATAATCGTTGCCCTATATCTGGTCAAGTTATGTGCTTCTACTTTTAGCCAATGTTAAAGATACGTATCTTGAAAAAATTCGCGTAAGTTTAACGAATATTAAAGGCCCCTACTAGGAGGATTTGTGTGTATAATCTAAGCACGTTACGTTGGAGTTACGTTTATGCACACTTACCATACAAAATGTGTGGATTTTTATTACTACTTTCCCATGTGGAAGATAACCAAAACGTTTCAATTGTATCTGTTTTCAGTCATTCTTCCATAAAACTCTAAATAACAATCATTTGATGCCAAGTAATGGAAAAACCGTGACTATTGGCCTCCCCTTTTATTTTTCTTCGTAGAGAAACACTGTATAGGCCTATACCCGTAGAGGAACACTCCTTGGTTTTATGTTATTTTAAACGCAGACGGAATTTCTTTCCCCTCTCATAAATTATAGGAATTATAAAGGTTCAGTTAGTATTGTAATATACGGATGATTCAATATATTATACATTCATTGAAGGTATAACAATGTGAAAGAGTGTTGTAGTATGAGTGGAGGAGCCTTATAATGATGGTGGAGTAGAGAAATGGTAATTAAAAAACTAATAAAAACTCCTAGATGATATTTTTGAGAAAATAATATGTTTTCTGTAGGTAAGATGTAGAAACAATGGAAAATTAGTATAAAATTATTACACGAACTTTTGCTAGCTACAACTTACTGTATACATGATGTCAAAGCTTAATTGGTGTGTAATATATTGAATTTATTCTTATAACTTTTTAAATTATACGTAAAAAAAACGAGTAAATTTAATCATCTCTTAAGATTAGACTGAATCTCTAAGTATGCAAAAAAAAAAAATTTTAATTAAAAAGATTAGAAATTTGAGATTAAAAATAGAAAGTTCTTCTGAATAGAAAAAAAAATCAGCAATGTCGATGCAATTTCATTAAAGAAACTAAAACTAGCATTTTGTGTATTTTCAATTTAATTTATTTAAAATTATAGTCGAGTTTTTCAGAAAATTTTTTCACAAGATTCCTTCGCTTCTAAGTCCTGCTTTAATTAAATTTCATGCCAGTAATATATTAAATTCATGAAAAAAAAATTCACTTTCGTCAACTATAATTGAAATGGGATCAAAAAGTACAAGAATCTCTCAAAAAATTCTGCGAAAATTTAAAATTTGGCGTTTTTCAAGTGGAGATTTTTTTTCATCATATAAGGACAGACAGCAAACGAGAAAAAGTAATATAATCTTTTTAATCGATAAAATCCATAAAATTAACATTAAAAACGAATATTTAAAGCTAAATTACCGTCAGAATATGAGGAAATTACAATTTTTAATATTAAATTATTGTTATTTAGGCAATTTTTGAACATAATTAATGTTTCATTAAAATCCATAAAATTAACATTAAAAACGAATATTTAAAGCTAAATTACCGTCAGAATATGAGGAAATTACAATTTATTATATTAAATTATTGTTATTTAGTATTATAATAATTTATTACACAATATTTAATGTGGTAATTATAGTTCATGCATAAACACTATTCACAATAGACATTAAATCTTGCGGTTTACTGTATCATAGTCTACATTTCGTGAATTATATAGGATAATTATGGTTATTTTAAATAAAATTAAAGACGTTTTAAAAGTTTCCCATTAAAATAAAAAATAGACTGATGTAACTGACATAAGATTGAAAGTTACGATCATCGCAATTGTGAAATTATGATTAATGTTGATTGCATGATGTTTATTATTATGTTACTACATTAATAATACAGTACACAGCTGAACACTATTTTTTTTTTATTAATTAAATCAAAGTTTTCTAACTAATGGATTGTGATTCACATAGCGGAATAACGTCACGGTTTTTTAGTTTACTAAATGGAATTTACCAAGTAAAAACCACTTCTAAACACAAAAGTGGATCAATATTATCAAATTATCTTCCATATATCTCTAGCTGTACGATGCAAAAACAAATTACGCTTTTTTTTAGTACTATTGAATTAAATTTATGCGCTTTTAGGGTCTCAGAGAGGCATAAATATATGTTTATCGACATTCAGACTGCGGTACTAATTAGATTATACTAGACCTTATATGATGTCTATATAATGACCTAATATGGGTTTTAAATTGTGTAAATTTATACAGTATAAAAGGATCTTGCAAGGGGGCCATGCTTGTCTAGGGCTATTATAGGGCCGAATTTACACATAAGCTAAACAAACTGCAGCTTATTGCCTCATGCTATGAGTCTATAGTTTTGGTCTCTATATTTTTACATATATTGTTATTTGGTGGAGGGAAGGACGTGTAAAACATTATAACTTAGTGTAGGGTGACCATACATCCCGGTTTGTCCAGAAAAATCCCGGATTTCTCTGTTTTTAATCCTCGAAAGTAGAATAAAATTATAAATAGTACTATTTATAGATCTTCGAATGCAACATAACCAATTTGTAGGTTAATATGTAAATAATTTTTAAAAACATAGTCTGAATTTAGTCAGTTTTAAAGCCTTTTTTCACCCAGTCTTCAAAATTGTCTCTGTTTTGTATGGTAAACAATGTTTACTCCAGCTTAGGGCCATAACAAGTCTAAGTCTACTGGTCACACACCAGTAGATAAAAACACTGAACATTGTCAGTTAGTCGCGAGTTTGTCTCACCAATAGGCTGACTGCGTGAAGTTTTATGTTTTCTTCCTGTATCTAATACTTAAATAAGGGGTCATTGTCCTATAGAAACTTCGCGAGTATGCTATAGAAATGTCACGTGGACAGCTAAATAGGGGCGAGTTGTCTACAGAAACTTACCCCTATTTAGAAACTTTTTCTATAACACTTAAATAGGAANCAATTCAATTATATTATTCAAGCATAATTTACCTATTTTTTCCTCATGAAATAATAAATAGATTATGAAATTAAAAATTTCATAATCTATGTATGAAATATCGACGAAAGCTAAGTAAATTTTAAAGCATAGAGCAATAAACTATACAATAAAAGTTGCAGAAAGGTAGATTTTTGAATGATACTTAAGTATTCTTGTATATAAAGTGCACGAGACCAAGTAAAAAGTACAAGTAATTTTAATTTTTACACGATCTCACGCATGTGTAGGCTCAAAATAGACGATAAGTGTAACAATTAAAGTGTATGAGTGGGTTACAAAACAGATTTAAGTACAAATTGTACTTCTACGGGTTTATTTATTACAGAATTTAAATAAAATTTCGTATGTAAAATAGTTAATGAAAATTTCTAGTTACGTAATGTACCTAGTTACCAACCCAACAAACCGAAAAGTTACGTAAAAAAAATGGCGGAGAACGGCTCTAACTACATAATAAGCAACAATTTCCTGACAAGACGGCGCCTGTATCGGGCGACCCAGTTGTCTGCGATGTTTAGAAATCGTCATAGCTACTTTGTTTCCCGTCTGTGATCCGTTTCGTGCCGATTTCTACGCATTCGTATCTAATTAAAGTCCAAGAATCGACACAGCAGTCGGCCGGTCTCGCTAAGATGCAGATAATAATGATAGTCACGTGTCAGTGAACAAGGCTCAACTGAAAGTATGAAGGGGTCTTCCTGGAAACGGTTTCAATTAATTTCCACGTAAACACGGATCTAATTCCATAAATCCGATTCGTTATACAAATATAAAATGCACGTGATGTCTAGTAAACACGCATTTATTTTTACCTGATTAGTGGTAATCCTTCGAAAGGGTATCATCGGCCGCGTATCCACTCGCTGATTTTTAACTGGAGGAACACATTAAAATAAATCCTAAGTCATTTTTTTCGACGAGCAGACACACACACTTGCACACACAACATAAACGAAGCACGGACTGGCGTGGCAACTCGACGCACCTGGCAAACAACACTAGACAAAAGCAACCAACCAAGCTTCAAGCTCCTAACCAATCAACAGGTGGCTGACTTTATAATATGGATACTCTAAGAGAAACGCAACCGAACGGGCATTTAAAGGCTTTCTAACAAGGAAACCGCACACTAAAGCTTAATTTCTCACAAATAAAAGCAACTTTTCCCCAAAAAAACTCGCCCTAAACTCGTACGAAAAAGTGCATAATTCCTCTAACACACTAACGGCTTTAGATCGCGTGTATGCTAAGTTTAACACGAGAAAAATCAGTCACTGGACCTTAAAAAAATGTAATTTTAGTAAAATTAGAAGGAAAAAAGTTATAGAATTTTTCCCTAATTCGGTTCGACTCGATTATGTTTGATCGCAATCGATCGAACCGGTTTTTGGTCGAGCGCTTCAGGCAGCTTTACTACTCGATTTTTATACACAGTCTAAGAAAATTAAAGAGTTATACTTTAATATAACCCCTGACAAAGTTATACACGATTAAATCACTTATTTGGATGATTCACTATAATTATGCAGTCGATAAACAGTGAAAACGTTATTAGATTTACTGAAAAATCAACTAGAATGTCTACTACTTACCTTTTTTTCAGAGCCATGTCTACTCTATATCGATCGTACCAGTCGAAGGAATTCTCCTGTTCGTTTTTTTTTTCTTTTTTACGCTTCATCCTGTAAAAATAAAAATAATGTAAAAAAATAAAATAAGCAATCTTCGGATTAATTTCCTGCGATTTCTAAGCGATTTTTAATGAGTAAAAGTGTAGTAAAGACGTAAAAATGACGAGAAAAAAAAAAGACAAAGGTCAAAGGTTCGTATGCCTTGAGGGTTAGTTTCCTGCTTTCAACGTTAAGAGAAGACAAGGTCGTGCTTAAAAATAAAAATAATCACTTGTACAATTTGCTTTGACTTCATTTCAAATGTATTTTGCAAGATCTTGTGAAAAAATAAACAAACAAACAAAAAAAGGTCATATCAAATCTTCAATTTTGTAACTTTCCTTTTACTTTTTATTTATTTATTTATTTAATTTTTGGGGATTTGTGAGGCTTTAAAATTGCGTATTTTATACCCTTTTTATTCCTACACTTTAATAATAAAAAAATTTTTTCAGTGTAAATTTACATTAATTTACACAGTGTAACGTTCTGTTTATGTCGCCATCTAGTGATAAGGTGCGATACTGTATCTGTACATAAATTTCTAAATTTTATTCTCTTCCCTTAAGTTTAGGGATTTTTCGTGAAAATTTTAACTTTTTTTGTTTTACTTTGAAGTAATTTTTAAAAAATGATAACAATTTAATTATTAATTGTTTCAATGCAAAGATAATTATTTAATTACAAGTTTCATTTTGTAATCTTATAAAATAATTACATTTTTAAATTAATAAAAGCAGAATAATAATTTTAAAATTAAAAATAGCAAAATATAAACCCAAATATCTATTCGTTATAAGCTAAAGTTTAGGGAATTTTTTTGCTTTAATTCTGTTTTTAGAGAAATTTCTTTTTAAGGTATAATACAATGTTTGATTAATGGTCTACATTTCTAACTTTTTAATTAAAATTTTAATTAACTTTTTAAAAAATGTAAATTTAATGATTAATTAATTAATCGGTAATAGTTTTAATTTAAAAATCGAAATATAGACCATAACCAATCAATATATGATAAATTAATGAAGAATTCTCTAATAAAATATACCATACGCAAATTTATAAAATTAAGGAATTTTCTAACAGAGTAAGCTAGGTAGAAAATTCCCCAATATAAATATTTCCCTAGCACAAACTACATATTAGGGAATTTTCTGACATTTTCCTGGAATAAAACTGGAGCCGATGTGCTAGATCTATAATGCGTATCACTACGCCACCGTGTATAAGCAACGAAAATGCTTCGAACGTAAATGTTCAGATTTTTCTGAGGAAAAAAACTGCTAAAATTTAAAGTTTTTTACTTTGTTTTTGTGTTGTTTATTCTCAAATTTCTTTCAAAAATAACCATAAAACTTTGAGTTTTATGACAAACTGTTACAATTCCACGTACAGTACAGTGGAACCTCCAACAACGTCCACTTTCTTCAGTAACGTTTCTTTTTAAAATGCATACAAAACAACCTCCAAATAACGACCACTCGTGTTCACATCACTGACCGTTCTTCAGAAGTTTGACTGTTTTATGTTCTACTTCGGCACAATATTAGGGACAGAAAGGACATGTCTCCTACAATAGTAGCGGCAAATTGCTCCCTCCCAAGTTATACTCGTATATTTTTTTTATTTTATACCATATTATAAAAATTAGGAGTAGAAACGAGTGCACTGTACACAACAGGTACACATTATTTTTATGTTCAATCAAAACCCGATAATAAGAAAGTGTCTGTCCTGATAAACCTCCTGACCCTCCAAATAAACTATACATAGATCGACGTCGATTTATTTTGGAACTATGAACGTAGAATTATTTTCCTTCGCGTATGTAGATTAACGAACATTAACTTCACTCTTATTTTAGCAAAGATTGTTGTAAAATTACTCAAAAAAACTATAAAAGGGGCAGAAAAATTCCCCAACAAACTATAAAACGGGTAGAAAAATTTCCCTAAACTATAAAATATACAGGAAATTCTCCAATTATAAAATAGAAAATTCCCCAAGTTAAAGTTTTCCTAAAATACTAGTGCATTGTATTTTATATTTAAAAAATACCCCAAAAAAATTAAACCTTTCGCGTATATTTACATAACTAAACAGCTTTTAGACCAAACTAATAATTAAGTATCGAACGAGATAATCATTTTAGGGAATTTTTTTAGTGGAAAAACAGGAAAAGATCCCGTTTTATAACTGAAGACAATGTATTTATCTCGACGAAATCAAGTAATTGTTTCTAAACTTTAAAACTCGAGCCATATTATTATGAATTTTTTTAATAATAAAATTTACCAAAACAGAAATTTTATCAATTATCTCTACCTGTCAAATCTTTTAAAAATTGTATTTTAATAGATGCCAACACCTTACAAGCTTCTAGGGTGGATGGTGATTTATGAGGGTAATTTGTGTAAGAAAAAAAATATATATATTTTTTCCCTTCTTCTGGCTCCCACTTCTGATTAAACCTGTACTTATCCGGTTCTTTATCGGAATTTTGATCGATTTAATAAATATTAACATCAACAATTACATAAAATTCGTTTTTGTTTTTCTATCCCGGGGTAATTTAAGCATGGGTGCATTTTTTTAAATAGCAAAACACAAGCGAGATAGCCTCATAAGTGTAAAAATATCGTAAAAACATGAATCTGCAGTGTTCTGGGATCATTGTCTGCATTGAATTCCTTTGATAGTAATATCCGGTTTCCCGAAACAGGGAAGAGGATTGAATCAAACAATGCTCGGATCCTTTTGCAGGTTTCATTAGTCACCCCTGTAACAACCTAATGAAAGGGAGACACATAAAGGTGCATTGTTTGAACTTGACAGAATCCGTTGTGCAGGTTAATGTGCTGAATTTTTGCACGCTACTTCTATGCATTAAAGTCATTTCTCTCCCTCTCTTACCTTAAATAGCATCTTTAATGTCAAAGTTAAAAGACATTTTAAATTGAGGTAGTGAAGAATGTAATGTTATTGTGCCTTTATAAAAAGTTAAAATCTTATTTAAAATCTAGTTAATTTCGCTGTTAGTTAATAAATTATTGAGGAAAATAACAGCTGTAAATAAAGTTTCTACGCATAATTGAGTAAAAAAGGGGGTTCAATATTGCCTATTACCTGAAGTAGAAAATTAAATAATCTATTTATGTAAAGGAACTTGTGAGTAAACTATTGAGTTGTACTTTTAAGAAAACAAAATCAGATTAATTAATATTTTTTAAAAATTTAATCAAGCGAAAAATGAAGTCTAACTAATAAATTATAATAAATTTTCAGACTTATTTAATCGAATAGAATCTTTTTTCCATTCCAGCGTTTAATTAAGAATTCAGTTTCTAAAGTAAGAAAAACAATTGTTCTGCGGCTCCACCAACAAGAATTATGTAAACACGCAATGAAAATCAATAAATTCCGTTTCTGGTTTTGGACCAGCTATAGAAAATAATAGCTGACATCAGATAATCATAAATTGAGTTTATACACACAAATTAATTAGGTAAAATTGTAAATGCAACCTCCACTCCAAAGTTTCGGTTTCAATATATATTATCACTTTTCGTACTAAAAAACCCATTACAAATGCGTTAAAATTAGAAAATTGATAGTTGTGTTACTAAACTGTTACATTATATTCAACATTCATTAGGATCACACTTGCTGAGAACAGAATTTAATTTAATGAGCTTACACGTTAAATCCCGCAACGGGATCTACCGTAGTAGCTACTATTACACAATTGTTGCCAATTTAATAGCCAAACTCCTCCCTTAAGAGAAACTCCACCCCTAAGCAACGTACTTTTCAGCAATAACCCTTTTATTACTCCAAACGGGAATTACTTACACGACAAACTAATAGTTATGAGATGAAAAAAATGCATGGAGAACAATGAAAAACTTTTTCACCATTGGGATTCTTTCACACAAAGGATCTAGAACAAATTTATTACAATATACCTTTCTTTCTGGAATTTTTTTCTTTAAAAAATTACAGACCACTTCGCCGTCTTACAAACTTCATGACAACTTTACCGCACCCGTTACACCTAAGACAGGAACTGAAATTAAAAGCAGTCTACAAGGGAAAAAAACGCGGAGGAGTTGGAGGAAGAGCAACGTGGATAATTATTCATTTTGCAAATGTCTTCACGTTTTTTCCCTCCATAATCCTCTTCTGAGCTATGCAATTCAAGCGAATTATTTGTTGTTTGGTTTGTTATTCAATGGAATAAAAAAAATTGCAGCTTTGTTCAATACAATTTGTACTACTAAAAAAATAATTGTGATTATTATTATTATTTTGCACATGAGTCATTAAAGTTTTTGTTCAGATATTCTATTCTGCAGATGTGCGAGAGAGTAGCACGTATTGCAAAAATTAAATTAGTACTGTATACGTCGTTATCCTCTAAACACAAATCACTGGGTCATTAACTTTTTCTCTTCTCTTCGCAAGTGTCTAAACCACTTTACAAACTTTATCAGTGGGTTGGGGATTTAGTTTAATGCTAATGGAAGTCACATTTACGATCATTTCAAAATGTATATTCTTCCACACTCTTGCATATTATATAGTAGAAAGAGCGCTTTCGAATTTGTTAGACGACTACCATGTGTGTTAATTTTTCGATTTTTCAGCTTCGTTATCAGTTTTACACTGAAATTTTCAGAAAGTTTCAGATTTAAAAGTGAAAAATTTTAATGTTTTTAGGAATTTTAATGATTATAATAGTTTTGGAAAAGTTTACTTGATAATATATTGATTTAATAGATAAAAAAACAAAACTAGTTTCGATTTAAAATTTATTACGATAGCATCTTTTTCGCGACATTAAAAATGAAACTTCTGCAATTAGTATAAACTTTTATGTAACTTTTAAATAGTAAAAAAATCTTTAATAAGTTTAAAATAAAAATTTTAATTATTTTTATAGTCTAATTATTAACAAGAGGTTTAATAAGTTTAAAATAATTCAGTCTTTATTAAGATATCACTTTGTAATCTTAAATCTCGGCCAATATAATGTTTGCCTACATACGAATGAACAAACCTTTAAATTAGTTATTAACAATTTTCTATAATAACCAATTATTCAATTAATTAATTAATTAATTTTTAAAAAATTCACGTTAATTAATTTTGATCTAACTTTTAAGTGACCAAAAAAAGACATTTCTTAAATGTCTTTAGATGTAAAAAAAACACTTTTCTGTAATTTAAGTAAATAAAGATTACACACGAAAAATTTTATGAAGTTTCAATAATTAAAATTTTGTTCTAAACTTATCGAAATTAGAAATCCAAGGCATTTATTGTTATACTTGGCTATAATTAATTGTTTGGGAGGATGGCTCAAATACTAAACTGAAGTAACATTTGACAACTTTCAAGGTAGAAGAAAATATCAATTTGCAAGGTTAGGTATCGCCCACCCGAGTGCTGTCAGGAAGGAAAAAGTATTAAGATTTCTGCGGAGTATAAATCATGCCTTTGCAAACAATGACCTCTCAAAAAAAGAAATTGCTTGAGAATATTTCGATAAGCTGTAAATGGTTAAATTAAGTCATTCGATGCCGGACACAGGGCGTAGTACTATCAAATAGATATCCGGTATTAAGACAGCATTTTCTTTGTTTCGAAGATAACAAGAGTTTAAGTTACATTTCTGATCTGCAACGACTGTTGAGAGAATTCTTATAAGATAATTAACTCACATGTATATATATAGATACATACATATTAAAAAAAACAGCCATCTTGTTTGTCTCGATTTTTAACAGAAGGGTGTGCCCCCCGATGTCATCGTGGTGTGTTGATTAATGAAGATTTTTTTTACACGAATGTCATCGACACTAAATTGGCGACGGGGAATTTTTATCGAAATTAACGAATGATGCGTTTTTTAATTAATTAAATTGGGAAAAGTCGACTCTGATGAAAAGTAATTCGGTAGCCACGTTTTTTTTCCCGGAGCATTCTGCTCTTAATTGATTTTCACTTCCTCTAACAGCAAATTGCTGCCTTAAAATGCATGGCAACTCTTGTTATAATTTCTCTGACCAAAAAAAAAACAAATTATATTTTACTAAAAAATAGTTTTAAACTGAGTAAAAAACTTAAATCTTACTAAAAATGCGGGACTAGTTTACAGCAGCTCTATAGAATTGATAGTAAATTCTTATCATGCATAAAATAAATTATTTTTTTAAATAACTATGCATTTCCTGTTTATAGCAGCTGATATCGCTCGCTCTCAAATAATGTTTTCTGCATTTCCGGACTCATCTTCATCCATTATTCAGTATAATTTCATGCCAGAATACAAAATAAACTGAAGAAATCTTTCATATTTTATTCTGCCATCTATCAAATTACTAAGCTACAAATTTAAATCATATTTATGTAGTTTATTCCAAAGAATAAAGTACATAAATATGTTAAACTAAAAAGGGTGATCCAAAACTGAATCAAAAATAATTAAAAGAAGAAAAACAGTGAAATTTTAATTAAGATAATTAACAGAATATAAGAACCTGATAGACTGAGAATTCTGTATGAACCACCATTTATACAGCAAAATTCTAGGTTATTATATGATGATGATGGATTCAGTAACCTGCATTAAAGATAAGAATTTAAGATTTAGAAAAATAGAGAGAAAAATAGAAATATTTTAAAAACGTGCTTTTTAAATTTTATCAGGTATATTAAAAAAATAATTATATCTCAATATTAACCGAATCATCAATATTCATACTAGATACATACTTACCCCTTAAAAAAATTACAAATTCCATAATATTTATCAAATAATTCAATTAATATTTTTTATGTGATTTTTCTAATAAAAATGTAAAAAAATAAAATTAAACAACATTGTAATACTTAAAACTTATCTGCTCTAGAACAGGTTGATCCATAATTCTGGACAGATAGGTTCACGCCTTCGCTTAACCCTTTCCAAAGAAACTGATAGGAATCATGTGTTTTTTTCTTTATGTATTTGATGAATTGTTTTTGTCCAAAAAAACTAGTAGTCAGAGATAGAGCAGGTGATATTTCTATAAAAACATAAAACCACTACTAATTTACTTCTAAATTGAAGTGGAGGTTTCAAATACATTCATTCTGATAAGAATAAACTGAAGATTATTTTCATCTCTTAAAAAGGTTAAGAGTTGTTTCTACATAACCTGTTGCATATTTTTTAATGAAAAATAAATTTTCAAAACATTAAATTAACCAATAATAAGAAATATATATATATATATAATTTTTAATTGTTGTTTTAAAATTTTTTAAAAATCCACTTATAAATAATGATTAACAAATTAAACAATTATTATACAAAAACTTACAAAATGAGAAGGAAAAATTTTCAGGTATATACTGCAAGTTTTTTTTTTATACTAGAAAATTTTATATGACAAATGACAGAATGTAGCTGCACAAAATACAGAATTTGACATGTAACAATTAATCCAAATTGAAATAATAAATTCTGATTTGGCACAGAAGACCACTTTGTTTAAAGATCTGAACGATATCTTCAGATGTCTAACTGATATGTTTAATTTTTTTTTTTGTATTTAACCTGTTTGCTGCATGTAGCACATTTACACATATCAAACACAAAAGAAATATTTTAATTATCACTTCACATATGACATTATTACATACATAATGCTCAAATAGTTCTTACTAAAAAATAAAAATCGGTGCAACCTAAATAAAATAATCTCAGCATTTTAAATCCGATAATTATGCAGCAAACTTGTTAAATGTTAAGAGTGCGTACTTGGAAACATTTTTTGATCCATCAAATACTTGATAAATTACATCCTGATATCGTAAAAATCCTATTCTCTTTAAATTTCAACAAATATGAAAACATTTATTGACTCGTTTTGTTAAGTCAAATCATTTACAAATAATGCTATACACATTTGTTGTATTTCAAAAACTTTTGATGGAACAAGTTTCATAGCATTTATTACAGAGATAGGTCTCGAGCGTTGGAAATATACAAGAAAATTTTGATTTGATTTTGGGATTGAAAGACGTTTTCATAATAAAGCCAATTTTCTCAATGTTAAAACATCAGTAGAAAAAAAACTGAATTTTGAATCATAAAAATTTGTATTTATAAACGATTTAACATTTCGACAGATAATAGTTAACATTTTATAAGATTTAAATAAATTTTAAAAAACTGATCATCTTTAAAAAACAAATTCTTATTCAAACAATATATCTCTTAGACAAAAATCTTTGATAACAACAACAGAAAGACAATATGCTATGTTTCAAATTCTGTTATTGTAATGAAATAGACTAGGTATATACTGTGCCACAGAAAGACATGTCCCAGATAAATGCAAGATGTAATCGCATTACAGTTCTGCTTAGCACATTCTTCATGAAGTTGTCTCTAGTTCAGATGCTGGAGTTTCTGGTTCTTCATCATTGTAGATATTCTCCGCCTAAAAAAATACTTTTTTAAATTAATTACTAAATAAATTTCATAAAAAAATACAACACAGTCTTGATTATCTGATCTTTAATTATCCACAGATTTAATATAATTCAAATTGTTTGTCTTCATCTTTTTTTTTATGCCACTAAGTTATTAAACCTAAGAATAAATTAGAATTTAGTTTCTTCAAAATTGTATTTAATCTTTTTTATAAGATAATTCTGGTTTAACTTCAAAATTTAATAATAGCAGTTAATGCATAAAACTGAAAATGAATAAAATGATGAAATGATGATTTTTCTACATTTTTTTATTTCATTACTGAGCATATTAAACAAATATTTCCAAATACAGCTTGTATCAGGTAACATTCTATTTTATCCATTTAGATCAGATAATCAAGACTAAAGTAAATCGCTCATAAAACTTAAATTTTCACATAATTAATAAACTAACTACAATCAAATAATATTCCATATTATGTAAAAAAAAACAAGGATTAATATGAAGGGAATTTGAAGAATCCTTGAACAATAAACACATTTCACTGAACTTTACATCATTTCAGTACATTATTAATTTGGTCTTTTCTGATAATAAAATTTTATTAAGTTCCAAGACTTTGTTCGTTATCCAATTATCAATTTACCATAGGTTTTTATGGGAATTTGATTAATTTGTTCCGGAGACTCCAAAAAATATAAAATATATACTTTTTTTCATTTTTTGGAGTACTTTTATTTTTTTGGATATTTTATTTATATATTTTTTATTTATTACGTTTATTTATATGTAATAGTAAAAATACATATGTATGCAGTCTTGCATTACAGTCCGTTTCAAAATTATAAACACACCCAACTTTTTTCAATAACAAAAACATTAACAATAGTAATGTACTTATTATATTAGTATGTTGTTTACAACAGGGGCCTTCAACCTTTTACACTTTCGGGAACCCTTTGAGCTCAGGGTTTTCTTGAAGGAACCTCGTGTTTAAGTAGCAGATAAAATAGTTTATCAAAGCTTTTTTCTACTCAAATTTGCAAAATTATTCTTGTATCTTTATTTAATATTAATACAACATCTTAATAAAACAATGAATAGTGAGGTAGCGAATCGGGTTTTATTTTATTTATTTTCTAGAATACATTTTATGAATAATTAACAAAAGGAACAATATTTTATATTATAACAAATTAATAAAAAGAAAATTCTTTTAATGACTCGACTGCACTTATTTTTTTATCGCAAAGCATTTTTACATCGGGAATAATTGTTGAAATCTGCAACCTAACGTCATCTTCGGCATCCAATCTGTTTCTGTATTTTGTTTTTGTGGCAGCATACAAAGAGAAAGATTTTTTACATATATAGGTCAATACAAACGACATTAAATGTTTCGCAGCTCTTTTGGCAATTTCAGGATATTCGTTCCTAATGTCGATCCAAAAATGCATAATATCAATTTGATTAAATTTTAGTTTCAATCAACTGTCGGTCGACATACCAATTTGTCGTTCTCTTTCTTTTATTGGGAGTTCGGAGGTATCGCAGTCTTGAAAAGGATTTTGAATTCAAGATAATTTTTCTTTTTGAACAGGAAAGCATTCGCGAAATGTTTTTTGCAGATCTTATAAATGTTGGACCAAATTATGTTTTACATTTTTATCAAGATTGGCGTTACCGTCTACTAAAATATTGTGCAAATTAGGAAAGCATTCAATATTTCCTTTCAAAATGCAAACTGCCCAAAATTTCAATTTTAAAAGAGTAGCATCAATTTTACTTTGTACCCTGAAAATATTGATATTTGTTCCTCGGAGCGATGCGTTGAGCTCATTTAAATAGGTAAAAATATCTGCTAGATATACCATTTTCTGAATCCAAACTGCATCATTTAGTTTTTGAGATAATTGAGGCACGTGTTCAGATAAGAAAATTCTTATTTCATCTTTTAATTCGCAAAACCTTGCTAACACTTTTCCATGAGATAACCAACGGATGTCTGCACGCAACAGTAGTGTTTTATATAAACTTCCCATATTTTCACACAACAAATTGAAAACTATTCAATTTAACGGCCTTGATTTGATAAAATTTATCACTTTAACACAACCATTAAGTACGTCTTTTAGCTCTTCTGGCATTTTCGTCACTGCGAGAGCCCATCGACAAAGACAACAATGAGTACTTCTCGTGTGAGGATTTTTTTGTTTCACGCGTGCAACTACGCCGTTCAATTTACCAAGCATTGCCTTGGCTCCATCGGTACCTACTCGATGACATAAATCCCGAGATATATCTTGCTTTTTTAAATTTAAATTTATCAAATTAAAAATTTCTTACACAGTTGTTCTGGTTGGCAAACTTTTGCAAATTAGCATATCTTCTCGAGTAGCCATTCCATGGATTTATCTCGCAATAACGAGCGAGATCGCTAATCCAGCTATATCTGTAGTTACGTCAAGTTGAATAGTAAATCCGTGTTCGGAAGCTCGCAAATGTCTTACGAGCTCATTTTCACAAAAATAGACATATCTTTAACACGCCTTTAAACTGTAGTATCCGAAAGGGGGATACAGTCAACTAATTTAGCATGTTCTTTCCCAATCGTGGTAGTAACTACATCTTTTACGCATGGCTTAATTAATTTTTCTGCGATGGTATAAGCTTCACCCTGTTGAGTAATACGATAACTAACACGATACGATACTTCCAAAGCATTATCACAATTGTTTTTAACAAAGTTCATAAAGGTCTTTTTTGTCTTTTTTCTATTCTTCGACTCATTACATTTTCTTTTAAAATACTCAACAATTTTATTTTGTAAAGTTAGATTATTTGTTTCAAATGTCTTTTCAATTTTGCGGGATTTAAACCGCTATTGTGACTCACACGTTCGGATTCAACGTGTAACCTTTTTGGTTCATTTTTATCACCAATCCGTGTATAACCAAATTTTAAGTATTCTTCATTATACTTCCGCTTTTTACAAATGGGTAACTCCGAATTACCAGACAACTTTTTGGTACTAACATCTGGTTCATTGTCAACAGTAGTAGCGAAACTAGTTCTCGCATCCGTGGAATGAAGCTTACCAGTTTTCAACCACATATCCATTATTGCTACGGTAGTCTAATTAAATTGTAAATAAATAATGAGTTATCAATTATGATATAAAAACAAAATAAATACTCGCTTGTATGCTTGTATGTGATTGTATTTAACAGACAGAATGAGATTAACAGAACTAATATGCGACATTGTGCGTCTCGATTGGTGTATTTGAAGCACGTGACTTTTACCAAATTTCAAGATTTTATTTTATCCATAAAATATTTATTTACTGCCACTTTATATCCAATTTATATTAATATTGTAATTTTTATCTAATTATATTAATCTAATATTTTAATAAGACAGTCCACTACCCCGTTCCTACATGAAAAATTCCTTGTATAGATGATTTCCATTTTACGTGTGTTTTGGCCGAGCAAATAGTGATCACTCGCGGAACCCGTCAACGTTCCAGGGAACCCTAGGGTTCCGCAGAACCCAGGTTGAAGATCCCTGGTTTACAACATCATTTTATACATTTTCTGAAATTTTTAGAACTATCTGACAATTACAAAAAAATTATCAAAGATTTTCAATTTTTGATTGATTCAAAAGTATAAACACAGGTGCATAAAATTAGCATGATAAGTTTTTAATTAATTATTGGTTTAATTAGTTGTCACCAGAGGATAGTATCATTTATTATTACAAATGTGGGGCCAATTTTAAATGGTTTTTTATGATTTAAAACAATGCCTCGTGGAAAAACACTGAGTTGAAAATACGTGAAATTTACCAACTAAAAGGAGCAGGACAATCTCCAAGACAAATTTCAGCAACTGTAAATTGATCTGTGTGTGCTGTGAGAAATGTATTAACTCTGGATGAAAATTATGACAGAAATAAGCGATGTGAAATGCCTAAACTCCTTACACCTAGAAATGAAAGGTTTTTCGACTACTGACAGCCAACAAGTTGACTGTCAGAGAATCAGCATCAATATTGCCAATTGCAGTTTCATCAGAAACTGTATGGCGATGTATGCATAATCATAAAAATGCCAAATTTACAAAAATGGCTGCCAAACTGAAATTAACACAATTGCACAAAATAGCTAGATTAAAGTGGACCATAGACAAGATGACACAGAAAGAGAAGTGGACCAAAATAGTCTTTTCAGATTAAAAAAATGGAATTTGTATGGACCTGACAGTTACTGCCACTACTGGCATGATTTGAGGAAGAATGAAGAAGTCAGAATGAGCAGACAACAAGGTGGGAATCTCTGTGATGGTGTGAGTAGGATTTGGAAGGAGGAGTAAACAAACATTGTATATATAGAAAGTAGAATGAATTCAGAAAAATATCAAGAATTGTTGTATCAAAATTTAATAACTTTTGGATCACTTATTGGGTGAAAAAACTGGCAATTCCAACAGGATAATGCTGCCATTCATGCATCAAAGTCAACTAAACATTGGTTTACTGAAAAAAAATTAATGTAATTGATTGGCCATCATGGAGCCCTGATATGAATCCAATAGAGAATGTTTGGGGCATTATAAGTCATCTTGTTTATGGCCAAAACAGACAATACAACATTGTAAATGAACTGAAATTAGCTATCATGGATTATTGTGGAAATATTAAACAACTTCTTCAAAAACTAGTAAAATGTATGTCTGATATAGTATTTGAATTAATTAAATCAAATGGTAGACCTACAAAATATTGAGACATCACAATTAATTTTTTTAAGCATCTGTGTTTATACTTTTGAAACAATCAAAAATTGAAAATCTTTGATAATTCTTTTTGTAATTGTCAGATAGCTCTAAAAATTTCAGAAAATGTTTAAGTTGATGTTGTAAACAACATACTAATATAATAAATACTGAAATTGTTATTAATTGTTAATGTTTTTGTTACTGAAAAAAGTTGGGTGTGTTTATAATTTTGAAATGGACTGTATTATTAGTCATGTTTTTTTCCGTTTGTGGGGTTAAAGAATCTGTACAATGTTGATTGCTTTTCTCTCTTCAAGATTTTTCAGAAGTAATTAATAGCATTGTAATTGTAGATATCCCTAACCCTATTAACTTCAACCTGGTTTGGATGCCATTCTAAGACTGTCATTCTGACATCATTCCACTTCTTCAAAAAAAATATTTAATAGCAGATATCAACATTAATTCTCTTTTTCAGAAGAAAACATATCTTGCCAAGTTTCTTGGTGTTCTTCTGTCATCAGATCAGTTTCAGGTTTCATTATGAGCTCTTCAATGTTCTTTATTTCTCAGATATGATTTTTGTTACTCCTTAAGCTGCTTGAGTCTTCTTGATAACACAGTATCTTTCTTAGATAAGATTGAACTCTGGCTTACTGTAGACCTGTTCAAGCCTTGCTGCCCAGCAACAACAGACATCTGCCCACTCTCTACGTGTGATATTACTCTCTCACCTTTCGAAAATAAAAACCAATGCAAAACTTAACGAGTGCTAGCCCGACAGTCTCACAAATACTATAAAAGAATTGTTTCTGTCAGAAAAATAAAAGTCTGGAATTACAAGGGAGAGTTTCAAAGTTCAGAGGAATACTATCAGATCAGTATATACAGGGTTGAGCGTCAATGTTGACGTCTTCCGCGCTCCAAAAAGTTTTGAACTGTTGTCTGAAGATGAGGGAAGACCAATCAGTATTCATTATTTTATGTCACTTCTTCTTGTGTTTGTTCTGTGAGATGTTTGTTATCCAAACAAAAATATTTCGCGAAAGTGTTCATTATCCGATTTGTTCGTTAACTGATCACTCACTGTATTAAGAAAAAACATTATAGATGCATCTTATTGAATTTTGATGATCTCACTTCAATAGCTCAAAACCAAATATAATCAACCTGTTTTAAATTTATAAGTAGAATAACAAGACTATGAAACAATAAAACAAATTACTCCTTTCCAAGTAACTAAATCAACAACAGGTGTACTAGTCAGGAAATGCTCTCTAACAAATTAAATATGTTTTGTTTAATTAATTTAGATATTATTTGTAAGTAAATATTTCAACAAAATATTGAAAAAAAATTCCAGAAATATTGTAATTTGAAACTAGAATGAAATCATAGATGGCTGAAGTCTTAGCACGCTGACAAGCAGTGTTAAAATTCATTCTTATCAAATTATATAACAAGACACTAAAATCTGTTTTGTTAATTATTGCATCTACATATTACTGGCTATTACACTTAATATTGTGTGTGTGTCCAGGAAGTTCTATCCTCAAACTGCAAAAGTTTCATTCATATTTGTGTTTTCCATCATGCACACAGACACTGTTAGGTGTGTGCATCAAGAACCTGTACGTCTTTATAGAATGATATTGCCGTTTTCTGTAGTAATTAACCGTCTTACTTCAAAATGACTTTTAACCCTAAATTATATCTTTCAACTAAAAAAATAAATAAATAAATAAATAAAATACTTGGAAGAAGAAAAGTCTAAATTTGGACTGTAAGGTAGATGAGGCAGGACAATCCACTGAAATTCTGTGAAGATTACAGGTATGAAGACTTGGTGAACTGTACCTTGCATTATTGTAGTCAAACCTGTTTTGGTTACTTTTTGTCACTTCATTGTTATGTACATACTCTTTTCTAATGTTTTTTTTCAATTTCTTTTAAACTGTTTAGAACTCATCACTCACAGATATCATTTGTAAAAATCACTAGGCCACTAATATCTAGTTAAAAACTTTGCAACTACAAACATAAACATATAACATTCAAAAGCTAGAATGCACAAAACATTAAATATTACTTTATAATAGTGAATGCACTTTAAAGCAAACACTGATAAAGTTAATTTTTCTGTTGCAGTGGCAAAACACCATTGTCACAATGTTAATTTACATTTATTTACAATCACCAAGATAAAGCAAACAAATTTTACCAGAATTCATCAAACTGAATTGTAAATTAACTCCACAACCCTCAAGAAATAACCCCACTTCCACAGATATATGACAACAGGGTGACAAAACCTTAAAAAATTTTTGTATGCTTAGCAAGCATACAATTGGGGACTATTATCTATTTATTTTTTGTAAATATTGGTAAAATATATATACATAAATATGGTTAAGACTTGTGAGGTATGAGTTATGAGGAAAAGGAAATGTTTTGGAATAACATACCGTACCACCATTAATACATTTTAACAGAATGGTTAACATCACGTCAAATAAAAGCTGCCTTCAAAAACAAATTCTTTGGAAAAACTTACACTTTTTTTGATTTTAATTCATATTATATTTAATTTATAATGTGATATATTTTTATTTTTATGTAATTGTTGTCTTTGTTTTCACAAAAATACATTTGTTAATTTTGAGTATATCTATCAACATTCTTCTAGACTTTTCTATTTACTTGTAAAAATAAATACCATATTTTACTGACTATAAGACACACTTTTTTCTTCGAAAAATTGCCTCCAAAATTCAGGTGCATCTTATACTCAAAATTAATATAAAAATGTCCAGAGTTTGATTTAAAATTCCCGTCAGTCTTAAAAATGGCCATATATTTGATGCCGCAGGAAACCTCTCTCTATCTGGCAACAGTGAATCCAACTGGCAGCAGCAGTGCACCGATGTGACAAACATGAGTGCATTCTTTTATTCGTCTGCGTAACTCCACGCAAACGACATCCATTTAAAAATTTCTGCGCAACGCGTTCCTAAATTCCAGTCGGAGTGTGTGCCGTCGAATGGCAAAAATGGCCACTTGTAGCAGTAGTTTGTGGTGGAAAGCAACATGGCATCCTCCATGACTAAGATAGTTTTGTGTCATAGTATTACTGTATGTGGTTTTATGAATGAAAATTTAGAAATTGTGAAAGCACAAGTTAGTGCATGCACATGCAGTGATGTACAGTAAGTGTCTTTTCGAATTTTTTTTGGATGATAGCCAGCATTTAATTTTTTTCGTGGCTATTTTGAATGCTCTTCCAACAAATAATCCATTTTATGGTTAAATTTTACAATTGGGACTCTTCTTTTGCCTTTATAAGCTCATATTTTAGAATTACAATATTTTTGTTAGTAGCTAACAAAAATAACGGTAAAAATGTTATTTTTTTAAAAAATTGCTTAAAAATTAAGGTGTGTCTTATAGTCCGTAGCATCTTGTAGTCCGTAAAATACGATAAATACAGTATGTTATCTGTATAAACATTTGTTAATTACAAAATCATTCTTTTAACTCGTAAATTTAAATACTTTTTTAAGAAATGAGTTAATTGTTTCTTAAATATTATTTAAATTTACCTGGTGATAAATCAATAGAAAAGAATGATAATTTTGTAAAAAAAACAAACAAACAAATTTGTATTTTGTCCATTGTTTATCGCTTATTTTGTCACCTAGTTAGTGGTAGCCCCACTTCCAGTTATGGTTGCTTTTTACAGTTTTTGACATGAATAGGAATTAGTACTGTAATGTTCTATTTGGATTTTTTCCTCATAATAAACAAAGATTAGCTCAACCTCTGACTGTAAAGGAATTCAAATAATTTTAGTGACCATTTTACTGTACTCAGAAAATATGGGTTAATGTTTAAGAACAACCACCCCTTTAAATGGATGCAATCCCATGCAAACATGTGCTACTTTGCATATCAAGGAATGCATATGAGAATGCAAGATTTGGCTGCTTTTTGCCAAATTTGGCTCATTTTTACTCTTTTGGCACAAAAAATATATAAAAAATATATTTAAAAAAAATAATCTTTAACAGAAAAAACTACTACAAATTTCTTTTAACTTTGTTTCTTTATTTTATTTAATCATATAATCATTCTGATATATTACTGCACACTTAAATGGCAAATTTTGTCTCCTCATTTTGTTTGATTTGAAAAATCATTTAGAATTTGTTTCTGTTAATAAATTTATTTTATTTACTTTATTTATTAAATTAATCCAAAATACTGTATTATATTTTAGAGATTTCGATCATTTGTTAAGCCTTAACTACCCAAATTATATGACCTTGGTTTGACCTTGAATATAATTCATATGAACTTTTGGCAAAACAAACTAACTACTATTTCCCTAGCTATTCGTATTAACACAAACTGACTGTACTTCCTGGGCATCCCTCAAATTACTTCTTTCATTAATTCTACTCAAATATTTAATTTTTAATATTTTCAACTCATATAAGCAAATCAAATACACTCAAATTGTGCAATGGTGAGCACTTACCATTTCCCAAACTTGCATGATATTATCTTCAGATACAGAACATATCACCCAAGGTTCATTTGGATTCCAAGAAAAATCAGATATCTTTGCAGTGTGACCACCATGAATAAACTAGTAAAACATAAAAGCACTATCAGTATTATGGTTTTAAAAATTTTAGTTTCAACAATCATTTGTTAACAGTTTATAAATTTAAAAAATATAAAAATAAAAATGATAAACATGCAAATTTAAAAGTTACCTATAAAAATTACTGAATATTAAAGCAGTTTCATCATTTAATACTAAATTTTATGAAATTTAGTATTAAATGATGAAACTATTAATACTAAATTTCATAAAATTTAGTATTAATAGATAAAATACTGATCTCAATTGATATTGTATCTTATGTCAATCTACAACAATATATAATAATCATATTGAACATGTCATATTGTTAGGAAGTTGCTAGATGTTGGCACACATACAAATAACACAGCTTAATGTTACTCTTGTTTGGGTAGCTATGCTTTGACTTTAGTCTGGCGTAACTCTAAGTGTTTTATAGTTTCAGTATTTTCCACTTATTGCCTAAAATGAAATGTTCTACTAACCTAAGAAAGTTTATCAAAAAAAGACAAAAAACTAGTATACATGGACTGTTTCATATAAAGTAATATTGTTCATGAAAAAATAGGTAAATATGCATAAATCTTATATTGTCAAAACAATATTCTCTTTTTTGCTGGCTTGGTGCCAAAAACAAATAACAAAATTGAAGAATTTTATTTTTTGTCAAAGTAAAGTAATAAATTATGACCTAAATTTTTGATGTTATTAAACATTTTTTTAAAGTAATTTTTACTTGTAATGATTACACACTATTGTGCCAAAAACTACATAAAAAAATAAATATACATGATTTTTTTTTGTATCTCTGAGATAAAAATTCAATTTTTGGTAAATTTTTAAAATAAAATACATAGAGTGACCTTAAGTGACTGCAGTTTGGATTGATGTTTTGAAGAGTAAAGTACAACTGATCACGTTGTAGTAAGAGTTAATTACCAAATATTATCTATCTATAGCTTTTCTTTCAAATAAATTAATTTGTGTATTCTTATTTAAGCGTTTCCAATAAAATCTATTCCTGTAATCATTGCATTCAATGCAACATGTAGCTGATTTCTGTGATGTAATACATTGGTTATTTGAGGTAGAATTGATGCTAACAAGTATCCAAATTGTCATTTAACAGAAAGGTGTAAAGAAACATAACTTAATACAGCATATACCATATTATATGCTTTTATATTTTACCTTCTGGTCTTTATAATTTTTCTTATGAAACAACAACATTGAACACTTGTTTATAGAAAGTTATCAATTTCCTTTTTACTATAATCACTAGATTAATTAAAATTAATCTGAAACTATAATTATTCCAAATATAAAACAATTTTATCACCACTATACTGTATTCAGAAATAAAAAAAGCAATAAAACTTAGGGATTTGAATGATTTTCACAAATTTTCTTGAAGTTTTCTAAAGCAGTCATTTTATCAGATATATTACAGATTTAACCACACCCACTGAATTGTAACTACATGGTAAGATAAAATCTAATATACCTAGACTACACCAATGTTTGTTTAAAATCTTACATAATGTACAAAATAACAGAATGGCAACTCCAAAAACTTAAAATTTTGAATTAATTGAAAGCTGCTGTTATTTTTATTTCTCAATCATTGTTTCCCCTTTTTACAATACTAGTATCTTCAAAATAAATCATTTAGTGGATTAAATAATTCAAATCTAAATAAAAAGTAACAATAAAAAAGAAAAACTGTAATTTGTAAAATTAAATTATAATCAGCTATACAATTCAGTTCCAAATAATTTTGCTTACCAAGAGTTCAGGAGGACCATCCTCAGCATCTTCAGCAGACTGTTCTTCTCCAATTTTACTTAAATCCCACACATGTAACCTCCTATCTGTACCACTTGAAGCAAGAATTGTTTCATTGTGAGGCGACCATTGTACTTGAAATATTTCATCTTTATGAGATTCAAATGAATGAAGTTTCAATTTTAAATTTCTGAGATCCCAAAGTGCAACTGTCTAATATATACAGAATATATGATTTTATAATTTAATCTTTATTTTTAATAATTATTTTATAAAAATTACTATCTTACTTTGTCCGCAGAACCAGTGGCTAAAATAAATTCACTGTATGGATTAAAAGAAAGGCAATTTACTTCAGCAACATGAGCATCTACTGTATGGCTTGGTTTATTTGTGTTGTTTGAACGTGTATCCCA
The DNA here is from genome assembly GCF_000671375.1 of Centruroides sculpturatus. Taxonomy (NCBI): domain Eukaryota; kingdom Metazoa; phylum Arthropoda; class Arachnida; order Scorpiones; family Buthidae; genus Centruroides; species Centruroides sculpturatus. The sequence goes on along the minus strand of NW_019385954.1, from coordinate 8,220 downwards.
ACTAAAGAAAAGAAAAAATGATAATTTCAATTGCTTTTACATTAAAAACTTTTTACATAAACTAGTTGATAAATAATTTACTGATGAAAAATAATTAACAATGAAACAACATTACAATTAAGGCAAATTACATGGATATACTTTAAGATAACTGAGTTTCTGTAATCTTTCAGTTCTTTCTTGGATACAATGAATAACGGTGATTTCAATAAATTATTTACACAATAATTTTCTCATTAATAAAAAACAGTAATAATAAATTTAAAAACAACATATAGCGCACACTTCTTTTCTCTATAATTTCCCTTCAATATTATAATTAAATACATCAATTCAAATAAAAATATAAAGCTAAAAAAACCATTAGCTAAAATTATATAAAATGTACAAAAATAGACTTATAACATTTCAGAATTTACAAAGTAACATAAACACACATCTAAATATTATTATTTACTAAACATACATCATTAATTTTTGATCATCAGCTACAGAACCAAACAGACTTTCATGAAGTAGATGCCAGGCAACATCCTAAAAATCAAAAAATTAGAAATATATCATTTAAAATCATAAATATGTAATCAGAAAATTATTTTATTTGTATACATTTTTAATTTTTTGAGACAGTATATTTTTATATATACCATGGAAATTAATATTTGAAACAAAAAATTTATTAAATTGATATAGTTCAAAGTATTTTTGAAAGGTTTTTTCATGACACTCAAAAAAAATATTTTAAAAATTTACACAGCTATAGTAAAATGAGATGATAGTGTTAACAGTAAAAATGATGCATTTGCTAATAATTAAAAATTGCATTATATTTAATTAAAAAAGAAAAAATTATTATTTACCTCAACTACAGCTGTATGACCAGTAAAAATTGTTTTAGCATCAACGATTTTGTTTTCTCGAGGAAGAGCATTTATATCCCAAAGACAAATTGTCTAATTTATAAAAAAAATAGTTTTATAAAATTTACAATTACAACAGCTTTAATAATCAAAGTTCAATACATCTTTAAAGAAAGAATTACCTAAATTCTCATACCCCTTAAATAAAAACTATTATTTTCATAATACAGTGCAAGAGTATATTTTTAAAAATTCAAGAAACGCAGGCCGCAAAAACATTAAGAATCACTGTTATAGGTGCTCATTTAAATATAGATAAGGAATTTTTTGTATATCAATAAATTTTTGTTTTATTTTTCAAATTTCCTATAAAAATAGTTATTATTAAACTTTAAAAAAAAAAAAATCACTAAAATATTCAATTTTTAATGAGAAATTATCAGTGGAATTATGTAACTATGCAAATTTTTCTTCACAAATGTAGCTGCACCAAATAACATTTCTCATATATATAAACATTCATATTTTAATACACATTATAAGTACAGTAAGACCTTGTTTAGTGCTTAGGATGCGTTCCTAGATGACAAAGCACTAAATAAAATGACCTCATTTAATGCTAGTTTCAACACAGTAAATAGGAAAAGGGAAACATTAACCAAAAATGAACAAATTTTAAGTTATTTTTATATTAATTTGCATAATAATATGTTACATAACACAAACATATGCACACAAAAATATAAAGTTCATTTTGTGATGAAGGTCCTGGCACTTCTGAAATTCTTGATTTTTTGCAATGAACTTGTCTAGAATCATTTGTCACTTTCTTTATCTTTCATTAAGCAAATGTCAGTAGCAGGAGATCACATCCAAAATGCCTTGTCTTGCTTTTACATTCCTTTCAAAATCTGGATCACTTGCTACAATTTGATCAACAATTTCAGTTATCATTGCTACAGATTTCCTTAGTAAAAGTTTTGTAAATTCTTTGGGTTCTTCGTTTTCAGAATCACTATTTTCCAGTTCTACATAAATTCCTTGTTCTTCCAATTCTTGAAGGTTGTTGTTGGTAAGGTTTTCAACCAGAAACCTGCAGTAACTCTGCAATATCTTGCACTTCTACATCTCCTAGTCCTGCTGTATCAATTAGGTTGACAATTTGGTCAACAATAGGCCCTTCTTGTTGTGCATGAACATAGTGTGGAAGAATGTATGACTGGATACCTCCAGCCATATATTCTTCCCCACACTGCTCATGCATTTATCTGTTGAAGTCAATATTTGCATTTACCAAGTGAAGTCAATATTGCCTATGGCATCCACGATATCATATTTTTTCCAAAATTGCAAACAAACATAGATTTAGGAGTACAGCTTTATGATGAATTGTCACCTTTAGCTGATTGGTTCATGTTCAAGAATAATCGTATTATATATGAATCAATGAAATGCTACAATAATTTGAATCAGTGTGAACTTTGAGTTATTTTTTTATGCTTCGAGCAGACAGGATTACATCAAATCAGCATTAATCAAGAAAGCAAAAAATAAGGTCTTACTGTTACAATAATGAACACAAATTAGTACAAATCAACCTTATATTGTAACAAAAAATAAAATGTTAAAAAAAATATGTTCTTTTTTGTAGTCTTTCCATGTTATTTCCTCCCCAAAAGAAATGATTATTAGATAAATAATATATCTATATAGTTATATAATTTAATTACTTTAAATAAAATACTACAATTAATGGAAAAATTTAATAATTCAAAACAAATTAATATTAAATATCTTTAAAATTAAACAGATTGTATTTAAATTAATGGCATTTGAGTAGTCAGTTATATTCTACAAAATAAACGGCAAAGTCATTTTTGGGACGAGACTATGTCTCGGAGAGCGCAAGCAATGCATGAGTGTGCAAATCTCACACTCATGCCTGTTTGTAGAAACAGTCTCGGCATTTTGTATTTTCTTTTGACCCAGTTCTCAGTCCTGACTACCTACAAGTCTGGTTTATTTTACGTGCACATGATTTGGGCACCACTGTGCCAAATTGTAACTTCTGACACGTACTCCTTCATACCGCTAAGGTGTGCAGCCATTGACAGTAATGCAATTTTAAAGATGAGACAGTCTCATCAAAAATTGAACATTAAACCCATTGCATAAAATGCTTTATTTTTTCTAGATTTCAAATTTTTCTAGTGACACATAAACATCTCTTTTCAATTGGACTATTTTATTTTTATTTAAGGTAATTTTACTGAAAACATTTTATGTCAATAAGTGATGCCAATATATTTTCTAATATACATAGAAGCTTCAAAAAATCATTAACAGAAGTAAACTTACATGATCATCAGATGCACTTAATAAATTTCCATTAAGGTTAGGATTCCATGACAATCCATATCTGTTTTAAAAATTTTATTATATTAAAAATATTATAATTTTAATAATTTAATCTATTCATAAATTTATTTTTAATAGGTATTTAATAATTATTTATTGAATTATCAACTAGTAAGTAATACTTTATTATTTATCAAGACTAACAGTCAGAACAATCTCATCATGTGTTTCTAGTGCATAAATTTATTTTATATACAGTGGTGCCTCGTATAACTTACTTAATCCGTTCCAGGTGCACGTCCATTAAGTGAAAAGTCCGTTATGCAAAACGCATTTTTCCATAGAAATACATGTTAAAACATATAATTCATTCTGCAGCATAAAATAACTGTACTGCACCACTAAAAAAAAAAATGAAAATGGAACAGGCACCAATTATGCCAGGTAGTCAGATGTTGTGAGGAGGAGGTGGAGGAACACCTATTTCACACATTCATACAGATACAGACTTTTACACATTGCAGCAGGTCTCTTTTTATTGTTTTTTAATCAGAGTCAGATTCAGGAGAGTCTACCGGAGCTTGCAGGGTCATCTCCTCTTGTTCCATCCTTTGGTTTTTGGCAGCTGGCTTCTTGAAAAAATGTCCAAGGTGGTATGTTTCTCTCTCTTCTTCAACACTTGTCGGAAATGATGGGCAAGGGTGCCATTGTAGAGATCATTGATCGTGTTGGCCTCAGCTCTGTTTGGATAATAAGTGTTGGTAAACTCCTGAACCTCTCCCCATTTGACAAGGAAGTTTTTTGTAACCATATGCAAATAATGTAGATACTCGTAACTACCACTAGAGGGCCAGAAGCAGTTTAAAAAGGGGATAAAAATGAAAAGGGTGAAGAATTTCTGTGTGTTTTTAATTGTAAAAGTGTCAGAAACCTACAAGAAAAGGCTGACACTTGATCTTTTTTAACCTTGTGAAGTTTTTTTTTACCAATTTTTACCTGTGTTTAAGAAGAGTTCTTCAAAGCAAAAATTTTTTAAGACTGCTACTTCTGTGGTAGTGTATAAAGGATAAAGATGGACTCAAAAGTTATTTTGACTTTTTGTAAATAGTCTAAACTTCAAATTATAAGGAAGTTTTTGTCAACTTTCACTCCTTCTGATGATTTCTTGCTTTGTATCAATTGAAATCACCTTTCTGTTTTTTTCAGAAGCCATGATTTGCACAACACTCTGCACTGAGGTGATGTATGTAATAAACAAGGGATTAAGCCGAATCCCAATGGGAGCTCTATTTCAGATATACTAATAATATATTCTAATAATACTGTATTAATATATTACAAAAATAGTAGATTGTCATTGGCAATGGCAAAAGAGTGGAAACATCATTTGCACTTGTTCACAGAAAGTCCGTTGTTCGCCTCACATAACTGCCGAACGGAAAGTCCGTTGTTTGCAGCCAGTCCGTTACTCGAGTCACTTAACGGCCAAACAGAAAGTCCGTTATTTGAGGCGTACATTATACAAGGCACCACTGTATATATATTATTAGGCTCAAAGAACAAAAACACTCATTGAACAACGCGTTGTGGTCTCTTTAAATCAGTGTTTTTCAACCTTCTTGAATACGTGACCTCTTTACAAGTTAAAAAATTCTGGCAACCCCCAGGGCCATATTAAAACTATGTCAGTGATTTTAAAAACTACCTATTGAATTTTCTTTCTGTTGAGATTTAAATATCGATCAAAAAATCAATTGTACTGTAAAATAAACAGGCACAGACTTCTCACTGAAATTGTAGTTTTTTTATTGTAGGGCAGGACCTACCAAAAATATGTCTTATTTTACCAGCGACCCCCCGTGTGTGGCTTTGCAACCCCACTGGGGGGGGGTCATGACCCACAGGTTGAAAAACACTGCTTTAAGTCATCCACAATGTGATATTCGTGTTGTGGCACTTTTAAAAACAGCCAAACGCGTTGTGACTAACTCAAAAAGATCACAAAACGAAATTTGCGTCGTGGTTTTCATGATATTCGACCACTATGCGTTGTGGATGTTTTTTTCCCCCTGCTCAATGAGCCTAACATATATAAAAAACACACATATTTGTAATCTGTATTTTATTGTGTAATGTACTACAATGTCAATATGCAGAACTTGAATACACAAATGATTTAATAAAAAGTATCAAACACCATTTTTTCCCCGCACGAAAAAATTNTTGGGGGAGTTGGAAATCGCAATAAAAATTATAATTTTTTAAAAATATTTAAAAATATAGGTTTAGTTTCTAGTCACCCTACTTTAAACCCTTCTCCTCCCGAGAAGTCTGAATGTCCGGGAAGTATGACACCAGCTGTTCTCAAGGTCATCCAGATGTGTAAACAATGATTCATTGGTGTTAAATTTCACAGGAAGACGAGACAAAGGAAACTAAATGATGAAGCTTTTTAACCAAAATTAATGCATTTCTTTCGTTTTTTCAGTTTTAAGTATTTTTTATGCTTAATTAAAATTTTTTTTTAAAAAGTGGACAAGAAGGGATTAAATAAAACAGTGCTTATATCACTGCCAACCTAAACTTAACTGCACATTCAATCAATTTTGCATTGCATTTGTGTTATGCAGTTCTGCACTGCTATCTCGTTTGTTGTGAAGCATTCAACTTTTGTATTTGACATCCTATTCCAGGATCACTTGATATTTTAAAATGCACTAAAACATAGTGAATACATGTGCTACAACTTTGAACTGACAGTGTCGCCTTAGTTGCCATTAGAGGGCCAAGATTACAACAGTCCTCTCCAATAGAAGAGTTCAAAGGAAATTTATCATACACCCAATATAGTAAGCATTTTCAAAAGTTTTACAGTGATTGGCCTATTCATTTTTGAAATAATTGGCCAAGGAGAGATTTTTGTTAGCACCCAATATTTATTTGAACATTCTAAACTCAAGTTTTATTTGTCAAATTCTAATTATTTTTTATGTATTAAGTTATGATTTTTGAAAGCCAAATAATTTTTTAAAAATGACTTAAACCGTAGATATAAAAATCACCTCAATCTTATTAAAACTATTAGAATTTTTATGTTAAATAGAGCTTAACCATATACAGGATGTTTACTTAAATATTTATCCGGGTACAAAAAAGATCTTTCCAATATTGCACAAATACATGCAGATGATAATTTAGTTTTATTGTTAAGTTTATAGTAAAATAAACTCATTTATTCAAGAAAGGGATGTGTAAATTGCATGGCAGTTCTCCAACAATAAATTTACCAATCATAACAAGATTGAAATTAAAAATGCAATCTTTACAATCATATAACAACATGCAATGCTGATCACCTTAAAAAGAGCTATCATGCATTCTGCCAATTGTTTAACATGTCTACTACAACAACTTAAATTCATGAACATTACTGTGAAGTGATTATACTTTCACAACTGCATAAGCAGAACACATTCATGCAATGCTGGAATGCTCTCTCTTCCACCTGGATAAAATTAATACCCTGTAAAATTATAAAATTGTACAATTATAAAATATAGAAATTGTTAGATTTAAACAAAACATGTTTAAATCTAAAATATATATCAATAAATCAGTTATTGATTTATAATCAATAACTGATTATAAATCAAACCAAATCATAACTTTTATAATCACTAAATTTAAACAAAGTTTCAGTTATATAGTTAAAACACCAAACTTGTTGATAAAATTACTTAAAGATAATTAATAAATAATCAATCATACACTAATTTTAAATACTATTTTCAGTAATAAAAATTACACTGATGGAAAAAAAAAACATTTACCCTTCTTTCTGATGTCCTCTTAATCTTAAATCTGGACTACATTCTCCATTAGGATCTATAACATTAAATATTTAAAAATTTTACACTAAAGAAACTTTTACAAAGAAAATTCTGGTTTTTAAAATTACATAAATTGAAGCCATACACAATTAATTTAAAAATTCGTAAAGTACATTTCAACTTATTAAAAAGAAAATTAAAATCAAACTAAAAATAAAATCTGATCTCTTGTCACAGAAAATCCAATTATTCCAGCAGTGCTGTTTCCATTAATGAAGTTCTCAAGTTATTGCAGTTTTTTTGTACCAAAATTTTCATTTGTCTTTTTTGGATCAAAATTTGAAATGTTGGGTGATTGCTTTTAACAATTTCACAGTACAATTCAATTTTACATTTAGTCAAATTTGTTTTTTTTTCAATTAACACATACAAAATTTAAATAATCATTTTTGGCAATCATTCCAAGACAAAGGGTTCAACAATGCTTTTTTGCAATATGTTTGAGATCCTGAGTAGCAATTTGATGGTTTTGTTTTCTTTATCTAGCCCAGTAGTTTTCATATATATATATATATAAATTGTCCAATTTCTTTATTACTTGTTTCTTGCATAAGGGCTAAAATATAAATTATTTAAAATACGTATAAGACATGTATCTCATTGACAAAGATCAAAGAGAGATTATAAAGCTGGGGTTTGTTCAGAGAATCTTATACCATCAGTGTCATGTCAGTTGACAGTGACTTTCAGAATGTTTTTTCCTTTCTTTTTTTATTAGTGAAAAATATAAGGTTTTTTTTTCTGTGCAATGTCTATGGAGTCCACAAAAAAATTAAAAAAGGGTCCATGGGTAAAAAAAGGTTGAGAACCACTGATCTAGCCTATAACATTTCAACAACAACTGTTCGTTAAAACTTACTGGGTGAGCACCTGTACATTTTCAATAACTTAGATTTAAAAAAAAAAAATCACTGATGTTTGTAAATACAAAGAGGAAATACACAAGATGCAATCATATGAATCAAGTAAACTAAAATTATTGACAATAACTGTTAGAGAAATTCATCAATTCATAAAATTATTAGAGAAATTTGGAAGTTGCTTGTAAAACTGTCACTGACTTTCAACTGACTGTCTTTCAAGTAGAAAACCAAACTTTGTGATATTTTGAT
>NW_019385953.1:277968-280364 GCF_000671375.1 Centruroides sculpturatus | reverse complement strand
CGTTTCGTTCAGTTACGCGTTACGCGATGGAGGAGAGTCGGAGGGGTCGACGATAAGACGTTGGCTAAGTCGAGTAACGACACCATTTAAAACAAAACAACAGTTTATTTTACGCGCTAATTAAAAATCTTTTGCTTTACTTAATAATTGTTCTTCATTCTTCTTTCTTAGTGCTCTGTTCTGCTTAGCTAAAGTAAGTAACGCTTTCTTTATCTTTTCATCCATTTACTAAGCTAAAAAATTAGCATATCATTTAGTTCAAGCTAAATATCTTTTTGCTTAAGTTAAATAACATTTAGCTCAAGATAAATATTAAGCTGAAATTTTTAAACAAATAAATGATAAAGATAAAAGATTATACAGAACTAGATGAATATGAAGATCCTAATCAGAATCCATTATTACCCAAACATCCATTCAGACTCTTAATCGTTGGTCCGTCATTTTCATTTTCATAAAGGGGATGAAAACTCGGGACTACTCATTGGTATTGCCCGAGTGTGAAGAAGAGTAGAGGAAAGGTAGTTAAGGGAAGAGGCGAAGGGGAAAGAGTAAAGCGAGATAGGAAAAAGGATGAAAAGGGAAAGTTTCATGGGCGCCCAGCCTGTTTTATTAAGAATCAAATAAAACATACAGATACGGCTCCTGGCCATCAGATACAGACAATAATTGCAATATTTACAGTATGTACAATTGAAGACAGTTTGATTACACATAGTTTGAAAACAATTTTAACGGAAAAAACAGAACATAAATCAATATTTTGAACAAATACAGTTCTTGCCTGTCAGAATACAGACGATAAATAAACTTTTAACAAAATATTTTAAGGAAAAATGATTACACATAGAATGATCAAATTTACTAATCGAAAATACAATAGTAATTAGACAACATTAATTAATGTATTAATCAAATATGGCTCCTCGCCATCAAAAAACATAAATTATACATTGATGAAATTTGAATCTTACAATTATCACCGAAAGTAAAGTATTACAATAAATTAACTTAAACTACATATCGAAAAGGTTATAACAAATACGGCTTTTCCCCGTCTAGTACAAAATAATTAGAAACAAATGTAGGGGCAACTGAACCATGTAGATCGATATAGGGTGTAGAGACAAGAATACTAATGTGTTCTTTTAAAATTCGTCTCAAGCGCTTTAGTCTTCTTAATAAAAGTTTGAAGTTCATAAAAGAGTTGTTTTTCAGTTACGAGATGGTGTAGTTCGCATGGCCAATTGAACCCGTGTTGCAATGTTTGTTGAATTAAAGAGCTTCTTTCTCTGTTATAGTTGCTGCAGTAGAAGATCAAGTGATCGACATCTTGGACCGATGCACCATTGCAACTGCATGTTTCATCGTCAGAAAGACCGAATCGATGAAGGTAGTGCTTCAGATTCCCGTGTCCGGTGAATGTCTGTGTCATGATGTAACCAATATTCAAATGTTTCATGGCAAGGCGCTGTTGAATACATGGGAAAAATTTAAAGGTGATTCTTCCTGTATCACCATTTTCCTAATCCACTTGCCACAGCTGAAGGGAAGTTTGTTGAATCAGATCCTTGATGTTTTTCTTGGTAAGAGCAGTATAGATGATCTCACCATTCTCATTAGCATGCTTTTTCGCTAGTCTATCTGTTTCTTCATTTCCCTGCACCCCGCTGTGGCCTTTAACCCAAGCGAAGCTGATTTTATAGTTGTGTATATTCTTCAACTTATTCCAAATGTTATTTATCATATCGCAATCAAAATAGTCACTGTTGATACGACGAAGTGAGGTTTGGCTATCCGTACATATACGTAGATGTCCTTTGTAGTCTTTCAATGTGTAAATGTAAGAGATAGCTTGAAATATAGCGTACAATTCGGCATCAGGAACAGAGCAATAGCTGGCTAGTTTAAAGCCGGCTTCATGTTTGAAGTTTGCATTGCCATGTTTAAAATGAATAAAAGATGCTCCTACATTTCTGTTGTTTTTGGAACCATCCGTAAAGATAAAGTTAGTAGGGTATGGTTCTGCATTAATATCAGTGATGTCAGCCTTGTAGTTATTTGTTGGGTGAACGTATTTAGATTTCTCTTTGATTATTCCATTATTGACAAAGGTCTGTAAAAAATTATAATCCAGATTAGGGAGGCAACCGATATCCGCATACTTCGTAAGATTGTTGAGGCCTTCTTTTGTAATCTGTATATTGTTGAATGTCCATGTCCATGTTAGCATTTTAACTTTCAGGTATAATGGAGTACACCCTGCTAATACTTGCAATGCTGCGTTGGACGTTGTCCTATATGCTCTACACATTCTGATGAGTATCGGTCGTTGTATGGATTGAATCTTACGTTTGAAGTTAATATTGTCAATTTTTTCGCCCCAAAACGGAGCA
>NW_019385953.1:244824-277383 GCF_000671375.1 Centruroides sculpturatus | reverse complement strand
ATGGTCTAGGGCAGCGCTATCCAACTTATCATAGCCCGCGGGCCATATTTTCTTCACCAAACATTTCGGGGGCCAAGAAGGTTGATAAATGAAAAGTCAGTTTATGTTAATTATACTAAATAGTACCTACTTTACGCAAACTAAATAGTACCTACTTTCAATTCAAATTAGATTTAAATTTTCACATAGTAAAATAATTTTATTATTAGTAATAATAATTTAGTAACATAAATTTATTCATAGTAAAATGTACTTGCGGGCAGTAAAAATTATTTGACGGGCCGTATACGGCCCGCGGGCCGCCAGTTGGACAGCCCTGATCTATGGTAACTATCAACACATCCTGATGTGTTGATAGTTACCATAGTACGGGAAAAGTACGGGAAGAGAGAACAGAAAAACCAGAAAAACAAAAAGAGGAAGCAACAGAAGAACCAGAAAATTCATTTTATAAATATTTTATTAACACATCAGTTTCATATGCAATAGTTAAACAAATAAGCAAATAAAATTATGAATTTTTATCACTTTAGAGTGAGAACTAGGTTCGCACGAGATCAAAGCCTGAAGTGCACTAACAGAGTCGGTGNTAATATACAGTACTTGTAAATTGTATAGTAAATTGTAAATTGAATGTATAGAGTATGAAAATTGATATTTGCGTAGCCACTATAATTTTAAATAATTTTTTTTTAGATTTTCAGAATTTTTTATGGAAGATTTAGAAGACAAGGAAGATTTAGCAATTTTAATTGACAGTTATCTGAAAGGTTTAACACTTTCAACAGAAACAGTAAACAATATTGTCAAATTTTATATCCAGATTAGAAAAGATGCTGAATGCAAATATTCGGATGGAACTGGACATCATCCCCATTACAGGTTGAGTTATTTTTATGAAGTTTTTGTAAATAAAAAAGTAATTGTTTTAGTTATATATAAAGCAGATGGAAATTTAATAATGTGGATCTTTGGCATATAATAACAATAATAATAATGTATTTATTTTAGTAATAAAATAATAGAATTTTCATATTTTAATCACTTACAGTATTTTCTCTACTGATAACCAATTGATAACATTAAGTAGGATAAGTATATAATATAGAAATAGTTAAATAAATAAAACTCATGCCAAAATTGTATAGCTTCTTGATAACAAGCACTCTGCACATTCTATTTTTTCAAATTTGTTTTTTTTTGCCTGAGGACGACAATATAATACTCATCGAAAGTACTTGCGATATAAGAAAATCATGTTAACGCTGAACTCAGTGNCATAGTACACAGCCACCGGTGTGTACCGAGTATAACCCACTAAACCCAACACATAATAATAATAATGTATTTATTTTAGTAATAAAATAATAGAATTTTCATATTTTAATCACTTACAGTATTTTCTCTGCTGATAACCAATTGATAACATTAAGTAGGATAAGTATATAATATAGAAATAGTTAAATAAATAAAACTCATGCCAAAATTGTATAGCTTCTTGATAACAAGCACTCTGCACATTCTATTTTTTCAAATTTGTATTTTTTTTTTGCTTGAGGACGACAATATAATACTCGTCGAAAGTACTTGCAATATAAGAAAATCATGTTAACGCTGAACTCAGTGAACTTATCAAGAAGCTATACAATTTTGGCATGAGTTTTATTTAATCAACTATTTCTTTACCTAATGGAAACTGCAAAAAACTTTTTTTTTTTCATATTGCTGAAGCTACAGAAACTGTGGCAAAAATTGCTTGTTCAATTACAATTTTTTTTGAAATGCAGAGCAAAAAGAGTGGTTCCCAAGTGCATATAGTTTAAGCGCAAGAAATTTCCAGAGTGCATACGATGGATACTTCCAAAGGTAGAACAGTCTCTTTTGACCAAGCTAATTAGAAATAAATGCAAGTGCCTCGCAGAAGCAGAGCAAAAAACCTATGTAGCTCATCTGTATTTTCCTAAGGCATGTGACCCCTGCACGTTGTACGTTCAACTGGGCAAAGTGTAAAGTATAACATTGATTGCCATGCAGAAAATTAAAAAGAAGTTGAACAAAAAGCTCCAGTGGCTACTCAATTCGTCACGTATGCAAAAAACGGCAGCAGTAACCACTCCATATTATAACTATACAAAAGAGAATGTGCCCATAAATGTGCATAACACACTGCAACGGGATCCCAAGTACATCTCACCTCCTACGAGATCCAATTTTGACCAGTTAATCCCAACCACATTAGCAGCTTTAAAATTCTGCCAGACTGCACCCATATACCAGCAAATGGAGTTAGAAGTCATCACAAAACTTGCTACAACAGAGCAAATCTCTGATGCACCAAATAGTCACAAAGACCACCAGGCAGTAACGAAATTCCTTGCAAGAACAATCTGAGGCTCTTAGTATCAGACAAGGACAAAAGATTTGTTTTGTGCAGAGAAAATGACTTTATCACTAGAGTCAATGATTTTCTGTTACAATCAAGCTCTGTGGAGATAAACAGCAACCCAACACCAGCAGTACTACGAAGAGCAAAGAAAATCATAGCACTTCCAGGAATAGCCTTGACACTACCAAGACGCCTCAATCCTCCATCCAACGTTGCATGCCCTAGGCTATTTTTTCAGCCAAAAACGCATAAAGAGAACTGGCCACTACGACCATTAGTAAACAAAAGGTCACATTCCACTTACCACCTGGAAAAAGCCCTTGCAAAGTTTCTACGAGAGATACTTCCGGAATCACTGCATGTCACTTTTTCCTCTGTAGATGCCAAAACCATCATTAATTCCAACATGGCAAAAGCACATGGCAATACCAACATGTTCTACGAAATGGACGTGATATCCCTATACCCATCCGTTCCTGTATTTGAAGCCATAATGCTAGCCAACGCCATGCTCCTCAGAAAAGGTTTTACAGTTCAACAAGTGTTATACATTTTCATTTTCATTTTTATAAAGAGGATGAAGACTTGGGACTACTCATTGGTATTGTCCGAGTGTGAAGAAGAGTAAAGGAAAGATAGTTAAGGGAAGAGGCGAAGGGGAAAGAGTAAAGCAAGATAGGAAAGGGATGAAAAGGGAAAGTTTCATGGGCGCCCAACCTGTTTTATTAAGAATCAAATGAAACATACAGATATGGCTCCTGGCCATCAGATACAGACAATAATTGCAATATTTACAGTATGTACAATTGAAGACAGTTTGATTACACGTAGTTTGAAAACAATTTTAACCGAAAAAACAGAACATAAATCAAATCAATATTTTGAACAAATACAGTTCTTGCCTGTCAGAATACAGACGATAAATAAACTTTTAACAAAATATTTTAAGGAAAATGATTACACACAGAATGATCAAATTTACTAATCGAAAATACAATAGTAATTAGACAACATTAATTAATGTATTAATCAAATATGGCTTCTCGCCATCAAAAAACATAAATTATACATTGATGAAATCTGAATCTTACAGTTATCACCGAAAGTAAAGTATTACAATAAATTAACTTAAACTATATATCGAAAAGGTTATAACAAGTACGGCTTTTCGCCGTCTAGTACAAAATAATTAGAAACAAATGTAGGGGCAACTGAACCAAGTAGATCGATAGAGGGTGTAGAGACAAGAACACTAATGTGTTCTTTTAAAGTTCGTCTCAAGCGCTTTAGTCTTCTTAATAAAAGTTTGAAGTTCATAAAAGAGTTCTTTTTCAGTTACGAGATGGTGTAGTTCGCATGGCCAATTGAACCCGTGTTGCAATGTTTGTTGAATTAAAGAGCTTCTTTCTCTGTTTTAGTTGCTGCAGTAGAAGATCAAGTGATTGACATCTTGGACCGATGCACCATCACAACTGCATGTTTCTTCGTCGGAAAGACCGAATCGATGAAGGTAGTGCTTCAGATTCCCATGTCCGGTGAATGTCTGTGTCATGATGTAACCAATATTCAAATGTTTCATGGCAAGGCAGTGTTAGACATTTGTGAAGTGCTGATCTTCATCACCGAAAACAACTATTTCCACTTCAACCAGAAAGTCTACTTACAGAAGCAAGGGGTTTTCATGGGCTTTCCTCTCTCCGCAGTATTAGCCGAGCTCATTATGAGAGACGTGGAACAAAAAACTTTCACCTTCCCACTTGCTACATGCTATCCATCACTACACTTACGCTATGTAGATGACATCCTACTAATATGGGAAAATTCAGAAGAAGAGTTTATCCAGTTTATGCAGCAACTTTCAAGCGTTCATTCCACCATCAATTTTACCTGGGAAAAGGAGCAGGATCAATCTATAACATTTTTAGATATGTGGATACGGAAGTCACTAGAAGGGCCGCAGTTTACAGTGCATCATAAGTCCATCATGATCCCCTATATCATTCCAGCTGATGCATTTCAACCATCGTGGTATGTCAACGCCGCCATAGCAGATCTTGTCAGAAGAGTAATGCTACTTCCCTCATCACAAGCTCTAATAAAAGTTGAATTGGAAATCGTAAGAATAGCAGTACATCATGTTGGATTCACAGGTGCCAAATTTATGCATGTACTACATAGAGTAAAAGATTCCCTTTTCCCGTTTACCACACTATACAGCAAAAAAGAAATGTCTAGAGTACAATCAGTGTTGCTGTATCTAGGAGCACCGTCCATACTTATTAGCCATATTTTCCGGCGATACAGCATTACCCTTCCTTTAACTCCTTTACCCAGCCTACGCAGGAGCATATGCAATGATTGGGATAAAGTTGACATTTTAGAAAAATCAGGAGTATATGCATTGCAACTAGAAAATCCAATAACAGGGATAATTGAGAAGTATATAGGGGCAACGACAAGAATGCTCGCTTGCCGTATTGCAGAACATCAGGAGGATATAAACAAAGGAAGACAGACCACAGAGCTCGCCAGAAAAGTTCTACAGCAGGGCTATAACCAGNATCCAATAACAGGGATAATTGAGAAGTATATAGGGGCAACGACAAGAATGCTCGCTTGCCGTATTGCAGAACATCAGGAGGATATAAACAAAGGAAGACAGACCACAGAGCTCGCCAGAAAAGTTCTACAGCAGGGCTATAACCAGTTATGATCAAAGACAGCATTGCTCAAGCGCTGTAATAACAGAAGAATTACATTTATTTGGGAAGCGCTCCTCACGATGACCACAGACGCATGCAACGTCCCTACCCTCGACTTACCCGAAATATGGGTTACTTTATACCAATATTTAAACAACAAAATGCACCAAGAGTCACACAATTAGTATGATCGCTTCTCAACGCATGCGCTGCTAGTTGTGTGGATTTAAGATCTTTCAAATGCTCGCAAAAGCTTGTTGCACATTACCAACGGAATTACCAAACGTTATAATTTAAAAATTGACAAGAAAATTTTCCATTTTCTACTTGGAACACACTGCACATTCTATTTTTTCAAATTTGTTATTTTTCGCTTGAGGATGACGATATAATACTTGTCAAAAGTATTTGCAATATAAGAAAATCGTGTTAACGCTGAACTCAGTGCTTGTTATCAAGAAGCTAAGTATATAATACTACAATTTGTGGAATTTCTGGTTTAATTAATTCTGACATTAAAAGGGTATGTCAAAACTAGTGAAAAATGTATAGCTATTGCTGTTGCTTTTGATATGAATTATCTTCCTATGAAATGGATTAGATCAATTCATCTTTATACTTTATTTTGGAACCAGTAATCTTTTCTCTGAAATGAATTTCTTGTTTGCTACAGTGCAACATTGGTCAACCCCAACAGCCAACAGGAAACTAGTATTAAGATCACATGTAACAATAGAGATGGCTAATGTTAATTGTAATAGTGAACTTTCAAGTCTCAAAAATATGGAAAATGAGCAAAAAGTTTTGGAAAATTGTGGAAGAAAAAGGACAAAAAAGGACATTGATTCTTGGACTAGAAACATTAAGAAGATAGAAAGAAACTCAGGAGAACAGGCAAGAACATCTGCAAACGTAAATAAGATTCAACTCACAAATGTGTTTGCAAATGTGAATCATAACATTACACTACATAACATTGTAATTAAGTTAATGAAGCATCAATAGTATAACTACCAATAAAATAGTGTTTTACTTTCCTGGCTCCTGTTATAACAGAGGGAAAGTATTGCAATCAGTCAAAATCCCAGAACCCAAGATTTTTACATTTTTTTACTTGACCTTGAAACATTGAGAAATCAAACAAATTTAGGGTTTTTTTTTCTGTATCTAAGGATGGTGTGTGTGTGTGTGTATGTGTGTGTGTCAGTCATGATTTTGTTCACTCTCTTTAAAGCTTAATAACTCCTGTGATTTTTATTGAAAATTTCTGAAATTGTGCAGGGAAGTCTGTGTATTAAAGAGATTGATGCTATTAAATTTTGGTGGTTAAACGTCAATGGGGTAGGGAAATAAATGGAATCATGTCATATCTCAAGTACGGTTTGACTTAATGACGATTTTACTCATTATTAGCATTTACAATTTTTCATAAAACCCATCTCTACTCTCAAAATAAAGTTTTTTGCCATTTTATAATTAAAAATACAAAAAGTTTTTAAAAATAAAATATCACAACAGATGGTGCCATCAAACGTTGCCAGGAAAGTTAAGCAACTTGTTGCTGGATTTTTTTAAATTCCAAGAAAAACCATAAATGTAAAACTTTAACAAGCTGTTTCTCTCATTTTTTTTAAATGTGGCTTAGACCACTATTGCACTGACCTTTCAATTGTTTTAAAGTTAAAATATTTATTTTGCCTTTTTAAATATTTCAGTTTGAGAACATTATGTCGTGCTTTGGATTATGCTGGTAGAAATCCTTGTTACTGTGTTCCACGTTCATTATTTGAGGTATGTATAAACTTGAAATTGTTGCTAAAAATGCTAAAATTAATTCATGATAAATATTTTTTTACACTGAAAAAAAAATTTTTTTTACATACTCTTTATAATAGTATAATTTTATATTTGTATAATTAAATACANCATAATATAAATTTATAAATATAATAATGTATATTTATAAATTTACAAGTTAAATTTTTTAACTTTATTATAGAATGTGAGGATAACTTACATTTGACTCTATCATAAATTACCATATGTTCCGGTGTATAAGACGACTTTTTAACCCAGGAAAATCTTCTCAAAAGTCAGGAGTCGTCTTATACACCGGAATATATGGAAATTTCTGAAATTAGACAATATAATAATAATAAGTATATAAAATAGAAATATATTATTAATGTCATCAAGCATTTAAGTGTATGAAGCATATATATTACAATTTATGTTTCTCTTCTTAGATATTCAAAAATGTAATTAATGTCATTGAGATATATGGCTTTTTGTCGATTTTTACAAAATCTATGATACTTAATCTATAGATTAGGATTTTCTAATTAATAATAGCATATTTTACAATTTAGAATTCAAATAGTATTTTTTAATAATAATATCTTGATTAATAATGTAATTATTTTAATTTTTAGGTTATAACCATAATAAAAATTTATTTTTGTCATTTTTGCTTTTATTTCAGGGATTCTGTTTAAGTTTTTTGACTCAGTTGGATCGATCGAGCCATCCTTTAGTCATTAAACAAATAAAGCAACATATATTGAAGAAAAACCAGCAGTCTATTTTGCATCAACCAATTAAACAACCTGGTGAAAAATTTATATGCTTTGAGGGATATTGGATTCAAAGAGGTGAAAATAATCCTGTCACTCCTTCAAATTATATTTTGACACCATCAGTTAAACAGAACTTAAAAGATTTAGCTCGAATTGTATCTGCAGGGTAAGAATCAATGTAAAATAACTTAGTATTATTCATTTTTTTTAAGATTTAATTTTAGTAAATTAATTTAATATATCAAGAAGTTTTTATATTTTTAATAAATTCAACTTTGACATTGTATATTCTACTCAGAAAGCATCCTGTTCTATTGCAAGGAGAGACATCTGTTGGAAAAACAAGTTTAATTCAATGGCTTGCTTCAGTGTCTGGTAACAAATGTGTAAGAATAAATAATCATGAACATTCAGATTTACAAGAATATGTAGGAAATTATACTTCTGATGATGATGGAAAATTATTTTTCAAGGAAGGTATATAATTTTAATAAATGCGAAATGTGCAATTTCTAGATATATAAATTGTAAAGGTTTGATGTGAACTGATTTAACATTTGACAAAACAAGTATTTCAATAAATATTAATACAGATTAATGCAAAATGTTAGCAGATTATATATATTTTGTTTTTATTTAATATTAAAAATATAATTATTTACTAAAAATAATTTTAATATATAAATTGTTTTTTGTAACATTAGATTATTGTCACAGAAGCAAGAATTTAAATATTGAAAAATGAACTTTATAATTCATATTTTAGTAAAATATAAATTCCAAAAATAAGTAGTTGTGCCTTGAGTTTTCAAGATACCCTAAAATAAAAAAGACAGAATATAAAAGTTTTGGTTATATAAAAATTGTTGCAATATGTTAGATAGATTTATTTTTCTTCTCATAGAATATTATTTTTTTAAATAAAAGATTTATCATGTGGAATAGAAAAGAAATTATTTATGATTATAGCAAATTTATAAACAAAATAAAATTGAGTCAATTACATTCATCTAAGATGATTAGATTTGAAATATATGCTTATATGATTAACTGATATTTATATAAAATTGTTGTTGTAATCTTAAAATGAAAATAAAAAGAAAAAGAAATATAAGTTGCTAATAAGTAATTTATTAACTAACTTATTCTCTTATTAACTACTTATTAACTAACTAATATAAGTTGCTAATAAGCAACTTATTAACTAACTTATTCTCTTTTATTATAGGTATTTTAGTAGAAGCTATGAAATTTGGTTATTGGATTATTTTAGATGAACTTAATCTTGCACCAACTGAAGTCCTTGAAGCCTTAAACAGGGTAACTTTGAAACATTTATTTTTTAAAGTAATACAGGCATTCTTTGCCAACAATAGGATTATGAATGAAAAAACTAGTGCAGTTAGGAGAAGAATAATGAACATTGAATATACATTTTATAATAAAAAAATTAATTTTACACCAAAATACAATATAGTGAATTTTTAAATCATAAGAAATGAAAAAAAATCTTAATGTTTCAAAATGGTTGAGAAGTATAATTCTTAAAAAAGCTAAGAATTGAAGTCTAGCTTATTTTACTTTTTATATCCTTTGAATTTCTGTATAGTAGATCAACAATACTTTCAAACTACAAATTGAATCTCCTTAATCTGGCAACTTTGGGATCTGACCATTTTCAATACTACAGAAAATGCTGTATTATAGAAATTGCCCTTTAAGATCTCTAAGGAAACCACCTACATAACCATATGCTTATTCCATATACATATTGCTGTATTATCAAAGGTAGAGCTAAATTTCAGGAAATAATACAACTATTAATGCTTTTAAACAAGATTTTTTTCATTGTTTTATGTGATATAAAGCCCAAAACTAAAAAGTACTTTGTTCCTGAAGCACCGGAAGTCAGCAGTATCTTCATGGTATGCAGGGTCATTAGGGTTGCTATGCTTATCAGGTGTGTGTGTACAACAGAAACAGAGAAGATGCAACAAAGTAGATTTTCTACATTGGAATTAGTCTTTGAATCAGTTATTGATGACCTTCAACCAATGTTGCAATATAGCTTGCTTTTGCCTTAATTAATTATATTTGAATGAAATAAACAGACATAACTGATCTACAAACAAGTGGTGGCAAATCCAAAACATACTAGGCAATGGGAGTTGCTAGATTGCTGAATGCCAGATTAGAGGTTCAACTTTCCCTTTGGCAGCTAGATTAATGTTTATAAAATGATAATTTATAAATAATTTTTGGCATTTTACTAAGACTTTTACCAACTAAAATTTTGTGTTGAGTTCAAATCCCAATATTTTAAGCTTTTGTAAAATAATTTATAAATAATAAATTATTTAAATGAAACAATTTTTTAATATTTGCTGTTTCTGAGATATATCCTGATGGATTGTCTGCCACTTATTTGTTGATTTAGAATAATTATTCCAAATAAACAAATACATCTTTTAAAAGTTGTTTTTAAACAATTCTTGAATTTCTAATTGCTGTTTAGTAAACTGCCAGAGAAGTATCAGTATACAAAACTTTAGACATTGATGACACTGGCTCCATTTTACTGACAACAAAAAATTTTACTCTGCTTACATTTATAGATCACAGCCAAATTTGGCCAGCTAGTTTTAAATTTGTATATAAATTAACAAGGCAATAAAGTAATAAAATTATTCTATTCTAAGTAACTTCATCAATATCAGTAGTAGTAGTCAAACAATTTATTAAATATATATATTTTTTTGTTTAATTAATTTAAATGTTATTTATAAATATATACTATTTCAACAATAGTTTGAAAAAAAATTCCAGTAACATTGCAGTAGGCAAAGATCTTACTATATCATGATGCAGCATTTTGAAATGCCATCCTTTTTGTTTTCTTTATAAGAGGCCTCAAATCTTTTTTGTTTATTATTATTTAATGATTCTCCCATCTACATCTTAATATTTTATGTTTGCATGCAGGAGCAAACAGCAAAAGTTTCATTCAGATTGTGTTTTCCATCTTACAACTCTCCTTGTTAGTTTTAACAAATGGAAAAAGTCTAAATGCATGAAACAGTAATTATACAGTTGCAGTGAAAAAAACAGTTTTTATTAATATATTAAAACAGATTACATTACTTTTCAGTTATATAATGGATGAAGTAGAATCATGACAGGTTTTTAAAAAGTTATGGTTATTATTGATCTTCTATTATTAAATTAAAATTTCTTCTGTTAATATGTATAAACTACATTTATGGGAAAATGTTGTTGCATTTGAGTTTAAAGCAAGTAGTTTACATCAGGTCTGTGGCATCGGAATCGGTAAAAATGTGTTGACTCCAACTCCAGCATTTTAAATTAATTTAGTTTTTTTATTTAAATGAAAGAAAATTTATTTTATATTTATTCATTTTTAAAAATATTTTTGTATTTTGTTATAATTCATTTATTTTAAATACAAAATGCAACAATTTAATTTATTAAATATGTATCAATAGTTTTCTTTGTGGCATTTGTATTTAATAGTTAAATTATTTTGACCCAATTTTATTTGAATATTTTTGATTCATTCCTTTATTATCCTTGCTCTAAATAAGTAGTCTGTTTTTCTGAATGAGCCAGACTCATTGATCAGAGTATATATTTTTCTTTTTTGAATAAGAGGTTGCTGAAGTAGCTAGTTGCACACTTTTTAGTTGAACTAACTTTTCTGGAAAGGTGAAATTGAAGTGCAAAAGATGTAGAATAAATATATGTAGANAATTTATTTATAATTATTAATATTAATAAGAGATGGCGCCTAACGCTTACCTCTAGTACCAAATTGATTACGTAATTTATTTAATAATTAGCATAAAACTAGCCCGATAGATTTTCGGCAGTCTGTTGGTTGTAGCTATATTATAAATGTCAATTACATAAGTTTTATACAGTTTTTTTCTTATTAATTTGTAACTTTTTTTTGTCTTATCTAAAAATTCATTAATAAGCTTTTTAAACTGGAGTAAAGTATGAACCTAAAGAGTTCTAGCCTTTTTCAGCAACAATTTTTTATTCATCAAATGGCTATCTAAATAACCATCCTCAGGATTGAACATTTATGTAATTATTTAATACAAACAATGATAACAACACACTACAGGACTGTTGAATATATACAATAGTAATTAGTGTATGTGCTTTTAACCTCTTCATGCTGCGGATAAGCAAGTGACATTTTTATGATTAATACGTGAATTCTTAATCCTATATTTGTATATACTGTAGTTATTTTTTCTAGAATTTTTCTGTGTGTTTGTTCCTGGTGATTTTTATTTATGTCGTATTGATGCTCCTTGATCCCAGTGGGAAGGTTTTGGGATATGTATCCCTTGTATTTGCTGAGGCAGTTTTCTAGACCTAGAGTGAAGGATATTTCTTACATTCTTAGGACTGTGGTAGGATTGACTGGGTTGTTGTCATTACACGATAAGCTGTAAATTGTATTACTGCACTTATACATTAGTTACTTGTTCCCCAATGTCATAGCCTTTCTGAAGGTGTTATCTAGCAACTTGTATGTGTTGTCATGGGTGGAGGATGTTTAGCTTTTTGGGGAATTTTCTGTAGTTGTATGTATTAACTAAGGTATTGATGGTGTATTGGTTGTATCTGTGAGTGGCTTCTATGTTTCTGATCCTGTTTAACTCCCATACAGATTCCTCTGTTTTGTATGTATACCTCCTCATCAAATTTGAAAGATGAGTAGTATATTACCATATTTATTTGATTGTAAGCCAACCCCAGGAAATTGAAAACAAAAATAAAAAAAAATTGAAAATTTATTATTTAAGTATAAGGAATAAATTTTACATTATTTGATTGTTCAATTGCTATCATCAGATGACTCAGATTTATTGTCACTTGGTTCTTTGTTGCTGTCTTTGTACAGAACATCATCTGTGCTGTCAAGTGCATTTGAGATCAAACATTTTTTAAATGCACCAGTGACAACTTCTCTAGAAATATGTTTCTATGCATGCATACAAAATTTGTGGAAACTTATCTGTGGCAGCTTCTGTCAATATTTTATAAATAACCTCAGCTAAACATAAATACCAATAAACCAGCAAAAATAAAAGAAATAAAATGAAAACAAATGTTTTCTTTCGTTTTAAATGGTCATCTTCAGCTTTGAAGAATGTTTGTTTTTGTTTCATTTCTTTTATTTTTGCTGGTTCCAATAAACTAGTAATTTTATTTACAACCAGTTTGGTATTTACATCTAACAGAGGTTATTTATATTAATTTGTACCAGTAGTTTCATAGAGATTGTGTCAATATTTTCCAAACTTTCAAATATGTCAGTAAAGGATATCATACCCGACCATATTAATGACACTGATTCTGACTTTTTTGAACCATGAAAAAATTAAAAAACGATTGTCTTGCAACAAGGAAACTATAGTAATTGTTTTATCTCTATCAATGTTTTCTTATGGGTGATCATCCCATTTGCTTCTACTTAATTTTTTTAGTGAACAATTAAGACATGGTTTCATTTTTAAGGATGGGTATAAAACTTTGGCAGTCCAAAACAGAAATGTTTTTATCATTGGTTAAGACTATTTGCTTTAGTTCTTCTGCTAACTACATTGGGCTACTGATTTTAAATCTGGCATTTATTATTTGAGGTTTTAAGAGTTTTATATATGTATTTTTCTAATATGTATGTTGGGGATGCATACTTTTCAACTACTGGGCATAACTATTGGCTTGGCTTGTGTGTTTTAACAAAGCCAAAAGTCTAGGTATAGCTAATGAAAGCATTCTTATTTGTTTTAGTGATCGGAGTTTTATTTTTACTCTCTTCTGTTTTGATTATTACTACAGTTTGTATGTTCTGAATTGATTCTATAATAAGCTACTTTTTCTAGTCAGTTTCCTTTATTTTTTGTTTTTTTTTTTGGTTAATGTTTTTATCAATTTAAATCAATTTATTCTAGCAATGCTATTTTCAGAGTCAAATAGATTTAATCTTTTAATTTTTGATGACTTATATTATTTACTTCTTAAGTATTGGGATAAAAATAATTACTAGTGTAATATGGAATGATATTCTAATTGCTGTAAAACAGTTGTTGGATTATTCTAAAAATTTTGTTTATCTTTTTTAAGTTCTTACAAATTTAATTTTAATAGCTTTTTATAAATCATTTGTAATTATGTGAAATAATAGACACAACTTCAGTTAACTTATAAATAAAATCAAAAGTATTTTACATTCTTTAACTTTCTTTTATTGATTCAGTACATAGTAGTTATTGTGGTAAATATTTGAAACTGTTTAGTAATGATTTAGAATTAAAACATGTAGTTATGAAAGTATTTTATACAAGTTTTTTGTATTTTATTGATTTTTCTAATATGTTTGTAATAGGATTTTTTTTTATATTATTGAATTATTTCTACAGTATTTTCTTTCTTGACTTTAGATTTTATCTCGAGCATTCAGAAATCGTTTTATTGAATTGCATTTTGATGAAATACCACCTGAAGAATTGCAAACAATTTTAGAAAAAAGATGTGCTCTTCCACCTACTTACAGTAAGAAACTTGTAAATGTGATGCAAGAACTTCAGGTATAATATATATGTACCAGTACATATTTGAAATAGATATCTTTTACTAGTAACATTTATAATATTTGAAAAATTAATAATCCATTTTTGAATGTTTTTAAAATAAAATTATGTTAAAATTTATTAAAATGTCTTAATATTCTTTGTAGATTCGTCGATGTCAGAGTGGTATATTTGCTGGAAAACAAGGATATATTACACTGCGTGATTTATTTAGATGGGGAGAACGATATAGATTATCTACACAAACTGAAAAGTTTTATGATTGGAATGAACATTTAGCAAATGAAGGTTAATATATATTTGGAGTATTTGGAATATAGTTAAATATTATCAATATCTTTTATTGTATATTATTACAATGCTTGATAGTATGTTTATTATAATATTTTTCATATTTAGTATGTTTGACATGTTAACTAAGAATTCAAATGGATAAAAATTACAGAAATATTATATTTAGACCTCTAGTACCAAATTGATTACGTAATTTATTTAATAATTAGCATAAAACTAGCCCGATAGATTTTCGGCAGTCTGTTGGTTGTAGCTATATTANAAAGTATTTTATACAAGTTTTTTGTATTTTATTGATTTTTCTAATATGTTTGTAATAGGATTTTTTTTTATATTATTGAATTATTTCTACAGTATTTTCTTTCTTGACTTTAGATTTTATCTCGAGCATTCAGAAATCGTTTTATTGAATTGCATTTTGATGAAATACCCCCTGAAGAATTGCAAACAATTTTAGAAAAAAGATGTGCTCTTCCACCTACTTACAGTAAGAAACTTGTAAATGTGATGCAAGAACTTCAGGTATAATATATATGTACCAGTACATATTTGAAATAGATATCTTTTACTAGTAACATTTATAATATTTGAAAAATTAATAATCCATTTTTGAATGTTTTTAAAATAAAATTATGTTAAAATTTATTAAAATGTCTTAATATTCTTTGTAGATTCGTCGATGTCAGAGTGGTATATTTGCTGGAAAACAAGGATATATTACACTGCGTGATTTATTTAGATGGGGAGAACGATATAGATTATCTACACAAACTGAAAAGTTTTATGATTGGAATGAACATTTAGCAAATGAAGGTTAATATATATTTGGAGTATTTGGAATATAGTTAAATATTATCAATATCTTTTATTGCATATTATTACAATGCTTGATAGTATGTTTATTATAATATTTTTCATATTTAGTATGTTTGACATGTTAACTAAGAATTCAAATGGATAAAAATTACAGAAATATTATATTTAGAATTTGTCTAATAATATAATTATATAATTTTTCAGTGGATAAATATAATGTAGAAAATGCATTTGAAATATTTGATAACTAATGTATAGATCAAATCTATATCTATACTTCTATACTAATATTATAAAGAGGTAATGTTTGTATGTAAGTTTGTTTGTAGCAGGTAATCTCCGAAACTACTCATCCAATTTCGAAAATTCTTTCACCAATATTTAGAATGGAACTTATTTCTAGCCATTTATACACAAGTACGAACATTTTCGGCCTTCTTAATAGGCCTTCTTCAGGTAAACTGTCTGTACTTGAAGAAGGCCTATTAAGAAGGCCGAAAACATTCATACTCATGTATAAATGGCTAAAAATAAGTGAGGAAGGTTTTGTATTGATCATCTTAAAATAGTTTTAGCTACAAATGCAAAGACATTCTATTAAACTGTTTCTTCACACTACCAATCTCTGTTTCCGAGTTGTGAAAGTTACTTGGGTTAAATTAGTTGTAGAATATTGAAGCAGTTTCTCAATGTTTGGTTATTTATTTAAAATATACATATATATCCATTATAATTTTATATTTTGATAATTTGTATTTTTGTTGTTAGGTTATATGTTGCTAGCAGGACGTGTTCGAAAACAAGAAGAAGCTGATGTTATTCAAGAAGTGATTGAAAAATGCATGCATTGTAAAATTAAACCAAAATTACTTTTTACAAATGGAAATGGTATAGATAATGAAATTTCAAAAGTTTTGTTTGATTTAAAAAGTGATACTTTACCAGAAGAATTTAGTCATATAGTATGGACTTCTAATATGAAAAGATTAGCTATTCTTGTCAGTCAAGCAATGAAATTTGGTGAACCTGTTTTACTTGTTGGAGAAACTGGGTATGTTTTTCACACTCATTGTTAGTTTATTTTTAATTTAATATATTATCATATTAATAAATTCTAACTTTATTAGAAAAGTTATTTTTCCTTAATGATATTAAGTTATAAATAAATGTGATGCAATTATAAAAAGGTACCTTAGAAAGATCAATTTTCGTTTTTGAGTGTATCTTATTCTATAGACCAAGGATGGGCAACCTGTGGCCCACATTAGTATTTTATGATATATTACAAAACAATATAAGCCTGTATAAAATAAAAATTTAAAATACTGATATCTAGTCATCTGTAATCACACTAAATACCAAGAGCCTGCTTTGTATATATAGTTGACGTAACTGCAGTCGGCTCTTGGGTTGGTTTATTTTTACATCTTTAAGTAGGTGATAGAATTGTTTACAAATACACATATACTCATGGATTGTCCACACGCACTTGACCTCTTTTCAAGATTAAATGAAGCCGAAGGGAGAATATGTGCATTTGTAAACAATTCTATCACCCCTTAAAGACGAAAATGAACCAACCCACTGATTCTGACTTTTTTGAACCATGAAAAAATTAAAAAACGATTGTCTTGCAACAAGGAAACTATAGTAATTGTTTTATCTCTATCAATGTTTTCTTATGGGNGTCCACACGCACTTGACCTCTTTTCAAGATTAAATGAAGCCGAAGGGAGAATATGTGCATTTGTGAACAATTCTATCACCCCTTAAAGACGAAAATGAACCAACCCAATGGCCAACTCTAATTGTGTTGACTATATCTTGTAATTTAACTTGACTTCACTCAGCTCTTTATATAGTTTTGTAAAGTTTTATGAATGCTTTCTATTGGTGCATTTAATTTTTTGGTTTTTTTGTAAGTCATATACTATTAATTTACCAATAACTCTCCAATACTGGGATAGAATAAACACATACAACAAACCAATACCAGCAAATAGGAAATTAATAAATAAAGAAATATTTACTAACATTTTCGTCCATTTAAGCAGACATAATCAAACACATAACACAGAACAAAACAGCTACATTAAAATCAAATGTGATATACAAACAATTTACAAGTTTAAATTAAAATCCTTTCTGGAACAAAGTATGCATACAGTTTAAAATTAAAATTGTCGATTACTATTAATTTACTGTGGATTATCTATATTATAGAGAAAGGTATGTTAAATATTGAGATTAGAATTTTTGTTTAATAATAAATATTCTATTAATTTCCAAAATTGAAATTAAAAATGTTTGAACTAGAAAATTATTAATGTTTTAAGAACACTTCAGACTTAGAAATGGACAGTAATAAATACAAAACCACATATCTGAGTTTGAATTAATGAGGATTCTCTGTAATAGTTTAGAAATAAATAAATGCCAATTATAAAATTACTTAAACATATTCATTTAAATGTTTTTTTAAAGAAAAGATACTTATTTGAATATGTCTGTATGATGATAGTATCAATCAACTGTAGTCATTAATATATTATACAGTAGAACCTCTNGTCCTTGTACTTTGTAAACATCTATGCTACCTTGTGAAAAAAACTGAGAAGATTACTTCTTGCAGTCTTTTGTTCACACTTTTTGTGCATTTAAGCCATTAAGAAGTTCAAAAATTTGATTCTGTGTAATCTAAAGATGGTCTTTAAAATAAGGCCATAAACATTTGTGATTAAAATTTTCCATTGCAGTTTATGGTTATTGCACTAGTAAATTTACAATTATCTAATTGAAATTATTACATGATCCAAACTCGTTATAATAGTCACAATAAAATAAAATATCACCATTAAATATAATAATAATGAGCAGTTATTTATTGTGACATCGCCACAATGTCGGGCTGAAATTTTTAACCATATTTTTAATTTATTTAATTTAAAATATATACTCTCCATTTCCAATTAGTAATGTCTTGTCCCTGTACATTGTACCTTTTCTGTTAACAATAGAGTTGTGCAGGTCACCTATCTAACTCCTTTCAGGGGAAAAGTTTTTAATTGAAATAATGTGACTTCTATTGTAAACTGGAGGTTTATATATATTTAATCAAAATCTCCTGCCCCAAAGCTTTCCATATCTGGTCTCTACTTTCATCTATCTAACTCCATTCTTGAGATTAAGAGAGGTCAGATAGACATACAGACAGATGACAGTGAAAATTTATAGGTCTACATTTTTTTTTTCAAATTGCAGCCTAATTAAGTTTTGTTTAACAGATGCAAGATTTTCAAATTTGATTAGGTTAATTGGGCTGCAATGTGAAAAAATTGTGTACCTATAAATTCCCACTGTTGTCCATCTGTCCATCCTTAATTAATCTCGAGAACAGAGTGAGATAGATGACAGACAAGACTAGATATACATAAGGTTTCCAACCTTAGGGGGCAGGAGATCCTGATTAACTACATACAAACTTCGATGCAAACCAGAAGTCACATTATTGAATTCAAAAAACTTTTCCCCTGAAAGCAGTTAATAGATGACTGGCATGACTCTATTGTTAAAGGAAAAGTATGATGTACAGGGACAAGCCACTACTAATAATTTGAGGTGGAGAGCTTAAATTTTAAATTAAATAAATTAAAAATATGATTAAAATTGCAGCCCTTTATTGTGATGATGTCACAATTAATAATTTCTCATTACTTAATACATTTAGTATATTGAAACTATACATTACTCAAAAATAGTATAAGTAATGTTACATCATAAATATTAACTCAAAAAAAGATAAAATTACCATTTATATTCATTTATAATAATTAATAAGTAAAATTCTCAAAAATATAAAATTTCTAAATTAAAATTCTATAACATATAAAGTAGAAGTAAAATACTGTAATATCAAAATTAAATATCTATATAATAATACTCTTCTATGCATTTGTAGCTAGAACTATTTTAAGATGACCAAGACAAAACCTTTCTCACTTGTTTCTAGCCATTTATACACGAGTACAAATGTTTTCAGCCTTCTTAGTAGGCCTTCTTCAGGTACACTATGGTCTGTTAGAGCGTCAGTTGGTAGAAATTTGAACGGTGTCAATGTTTACATATGTATCGTCTTACCATTATTTCAATTTGAAAAAAATTACAATTGCATTTATTAGGATTCCCAAAAATTATTTGAATGGGTAGATGGTCCATTAACATTATCAATGAAGACAGGAAATATATTTTTAGCCGATGAAATATCTCTTGCTGATGATTCTGTATTAGAAAGATTAAATAGTGTTTTAGAGCCAGAATGTACTCTCCTACTAGCTGAAAAAGGAAATTCTGAAAATAATTTACAGGAAATAATTGTTACGGCTAAAGATGGTTTTCAGTTTTTAGCAACAATGAATCCTGGAGGAGATTTTGGAAAAAAAGAAGTAAGCATATAACTTATTCAGTTTTTCTTTTTTAAATTTTATACCAAATTTTGATATTTGATTTGCTGGATTTGTTTTTAGTTTAAAAATTATTAAACATCTCATTAATAATTATGATTTTTAAAGATATAAATCTATGGTATTAGAATATTTGGAAATGTTTAATTAAGGAATATTTTAATTTTTTTGCCAAATTTCTCTTAATACAATCAATAATATTAAATAAATTACAAGATAATAATTCTAATATTTTTACAAATCCAAAGATGCCTAGGTTTTTATTTTTGATTTGTAAAGCTGTGTACAAATAACTAAAGCCTGATTTTCTAATAGCAAATGTTTACATATAGACAATCATGCTATAATTAAGCTATTTATTGAATAATAAAATTATATAAGCTGATTATTTAATAATTAATTTAATTATAGCCTGAAAATAATCTGGCTTGTAGATAAATAATTTGGCTGTAGCAAAACATTGGTTAATTAAAATTTGTCAAGTACAAGGTTAGTAAAAAACATGAATAATTTTACAAGTTATTTATTTGAAATTTGATAATTAGACTCAAGTAGAGAAAAGTCTAAGTAATTAAACATTAGATGTAACATGAGAGAGATGAGAAATAAAAGAGAAGTGTATTCCTGGGAAAAAGGTCAGCTCAAGGATAATTCCCAAAAATGACAATTCTTTGTTTAATCAAAATAGTGCATGGCCTGAATGTCTATCACTCAAAATAAAACTTATAGAGGAATCTGAAAAGAGATTGAAAAAATTATACCAATTTTCAAAATAAGGAGATCAGTCCTTATTGAATTATTCAATGGAATATGAATTCTTATTGAACAATCCAGAAGAATGTAAGAAGTTCAGCTTGTACAGATCTCAGTTATCTTTTTGATAGTGCACATTGTACTGTTCATTGTAAAGTTTGTGCAGTGCTACAAACTTTTAAGGACCAAAGACTTATCTTCATTATTTTGAGATTCAGATGTTTGCTGCTAATACATAGACCTGCTAAAATTATCTTTCTCTCTCTGTTTCACTGAAAGTTTGATTGTATACATGTTTAAGCTCTTGTGTGTTTTTATTTCAATTTCACTGGTTAATAAAAGGGATTTAGAGGAAGCTCAATCCTGAGGATCTTATCTTTTGAATACTGTGCTCATGTAAAGTAAATGTCTCAATGATGTTGAGTGTCAATTAAGCAAAATCAACTGGTGTTATCCTTATATCATTCTGTAGCTATTCAAAATAAACAAGACAAAATTCACTAAACAAACAAAATGAAATAGTGAAGATACTCACAGATTTCAAAATATACTTGGAAATTTAGCTAGAACTTATAGAAACAATATCATACTTGCCCCTCATAAATCTTTAGAATTATAAATTAGTTTCAAAAGTTCTGTAAACTATTGTTTCTAGTATACAAAATATGTTTATTTTTTCTGAGAGATTTACTTAATTTTCAGATACACTTTATTTCTACTGATGTAATATGTTTATAATTTTAAAAATATTAATCTTTTATTTATTTTAATATAAATGCATAATGTAAGTTTTATAATTTTAATTTCAAATCTAGCTCTCTCCTGCATTGAGAAATCGCTTTACAGAAATTTGGTGTCCAAGTACAACTGAGAAAGAAGACATCATTAATATTATTAAACATAATATTAAACATCCAATCATTACAAATGAAAGAAAGGATAGTTTTGGCAAAATAATGATGGAGTTTTTGGAATGGTTCAGAAATAATGATTTTGGTTACAGGTTAGTAATATAATTTAAGAATTTATAAATTAAACTGTAAATAAAAAGAATTGTGGATTGTGCATTATTAGAGTATAACCTTAAAGTATATGATTTCTTGGCTTTTGTCTTATTCAGATAAAATATTTAGCCAAATTAATAAACAAGTTTTACCTTGAATGGCTGCTTCTTCCAGGAATTTCCTACATGTAACTTAATTTCTATGAAGAGTTGCACATTGGAATTTCCCTATAAGACCAGTTTTCCTTAAAAAAGTTTTTTTATGAAATTTTAACATTGTCTGAAGCAATACATTCAGCGAGAGAATAAAAGGAATTAGTTTAAAGAATGAAAAGGCCAAAAAATTATTGAGGGAGAGAAAAATGATAGGCAACCCCACAGTACAATAAATAGCTTAAAATGGATTAACATTTAAATAATTTCATTGTCAGATTGTCACTGCCATGAAAATACATATATATTACTTACTTTTACATGCAGAACATATATTGTAAACTGAATTATGCAAATTGATGATAAAATTATGGATTAGGGATTAGCAAATAAATTTATTTTATCAAATCTCATTTAAAATTATGTTAAAATTGATAATTATAGTACAACTGGCAATTCTGTTAATGGTCTTCATGAAAAGTAACATTGAATGTTGCATATTAAGCATGAAATATTATTCTGTTGCCAAAATAAGAGTTCTGGATGTTTAAAATACTAGAATACATTGTTCTTGAGAAATGTATGTCTATACACTCTGGTGTTGTGTGTTGTTGTTTAAATATATGTTTATTGCAAAACATTTTCAGAATTTTTCCCAAATTTGTATTATTATTAGTTTTTAGTGAATTGACTAACAACTGGATAATCCCTATATTATTATTATATAAGATGACCAAGACAAAACCTTTCTCACTTGTTTCTAGCCATTTATACACGAGTACAAACGTTTTCAGCCTTCTTAGTAGGCCTTCTTCAGGTACACTATGGTCTGTTAGAGCGTCAGTTGGTAGAAATTTGAACGGTGTCAATGTTTACATATGTATCGTCTTACCAGTGACGTCATCGTTGATGATAAGGTATAGACAATACTGAGAGTGTTAAATTTTTTTCTTTTGGTAAAAATGAAAGGTGTGCGAATAGTTCATGATGGAATAATTGATAAAGTTGGGAAATAAAATTGGAAAATAAATGCGATTAGTAAAGAAGATGCACTATCACGATAGGGAGTTAATGGGGAGTGACGTCATAGTTGATAACAGAGCATAGACAATGGCGACATCGTTAAATAACAATGATATAATAAGAAAAGGTGTGCGAATGACCATAGATGGGTCTGCTTTCCAAGCGTAACACCTTTCCCATCTATGGTTGTTCGTATGCCTTTTCTTATTATATCATTGTTATTTAACGATGTAGGCATCATCTATGCTCTGTTATCAACTATGACGTCACTCCCCATTAACTCCCTATCATGATAGTGCATCTTCTTTACTTATCGCATTTATTTTCCAATTTTATTTCCCAACTTTATCAATTATTCCATCATGAACTATTCGCACACCTTTCATTTTTACCAAAAGAAAAAAATTTAACACTCTCAGTATTGTCTATACCTTATCATCAACGATGACGTCACTGGTAAGACGATACATATGTAAACATTGACACCGTTCAAATTTCTACCAACTGACGCTCTAACAGACCATAGTGTACCTGAAGAAGGCCTACTAAGAAGGCTGAAAACATTTGTACTCGTGTATAAATGGCTAGAAACAAGTGAGAAAGGTTTTGTCTTGGTCATCTTAAAATAGTTCTAGCTACAAATGCATAGAAGAGTATTATTATATAGATATTTAATTTTGATTTTACAGTATTTTACTTCTACTTTATATGTTATAGAATTTTAATTTAGAAATTTTATATTTTTGAGAATTTTACTTATTAATTATTATAAATGAATATAAATGGTAATTTTATCTTTTTTTGAGTTAATATTTATGATGTAACATTACTTATACTATTTTTGAGTAATGTATAGTTTCAATATACTAAATGTATTAAGTAATGAGAAATTATTAATTGTGACATCATCACAATAAAGGGCTGCAATTTTAATCATATTTTTAATTTATTTAATTTAAAATTTAAGCTCTCCACCTCAAATTATTAGTAGTGGCTTGTCCCTGTACATCATACTTTTCCTTTAACAATAGAGTCATGCCAGTCATCTATTAACTGCTTTCAGGGGAAAAGTTTTTTGAATTCAATAATGTGACTTCTGGTTTGCATCGAAGTTTGTATGTAGTTAATCAGGATCTCCTGCCCCCTAAGGTTGGAAACCTTATGTATATCTAGTCTTGTCTGTCATCTATCTCACTCTGTTCTCGAGATTAATTAAGGATGGACAGATGGACAACAGTTGGAATTTATAGGTACACAATTTTTTCACATTGCAGCCCAATTAACCTAATCAAATTTGAAAATCTTGCATCTGTTAAACAAAACTTAATTAGGCTGCAATTTGAAAAAAAAAATGTAGACCTATAAATTTTCACTGTCATCTGTCTGTATGTCTATCTGACCTCTCTTAATCTCAAGAATGGAGTTAGATAGATGAAAGTAGAGACCAGATATGGAAAGCTTTGGGGCAGGAGATTTTGATTAAATATATATAAACCTCCAGTTTACAATAGAAGTCACATTATTTCAATTAAAAACTTTTCCCCTGAAAGGAGTTAGATAGGTGACCTGCACAACTCTATTGTTAACAGAAAAGGTACAATGTACAGGGACAAGACATTACTAATTGGAAATGGAGAGTATATATTTTAAATTAAATAAATTAAAAATATGGTTAAAAATTTCAGCCCGACATTGTGGCGATGTCACAATAAATAACTGCTCATTATTATTATATTTAATGGTGATATTTTATTTTATTGTGACTATTATAACGAGTTTGGATCATGTAATAATTTCAATTAGATAATTGTAAATTTACTAGTGCAATAACCATAAACTGCAATGGAAAATTTTAATCACAAATGTTTATGGCCTTATTTTAAAGACCATCTTTAGATTACACAGAATCAAATTTTTGAACTTCTTAATGGCTTAAATGCACAAAAAGTGTGAACAAAAGACTGCAAGAAGTAATCTTCTCAGTTTTTTTCACAAGGTAGCATAGATGTTTACAAAGTACAAGGACTTTGCCTTGCTTTAATAAAGTATCAACATTGTAATCATTCCAAAACATATCAGGGCAGTATCCTGATATGTTTTGGAATGATTACAATGTTGACTATACATTTATTTATACATATATTCATATATATTTATTTATGTTTCACTAAAACCTGTTAAGTGGTTCATGTATTTGATTCTATGTAGCCTAAAGACAGCCTTTAAATAAGGTAAAAAGTTTGCACTAAAAATTTTCTGTTGAAACTTTATGCTTTATTTTTTTAGTTAATAAATTTGAAAACATGAAACCCAAAAAAATCTGATAAATAGTTCAAATAAATAATTTGAAAATTTTATAATCAAACAGTAATTACTTACCATAAACAAATGTTTTTAGCTATTTAAATGAGATGGCTGAAAATGTTTGCTTATTATAAATACAAGAGAGATTCAACTTTTATCAGGAATTATATGGCAGTGGAGCTATGTATACTATGTAGCCCCAATTTATTTATGTGTTTTCTAGGTACTCTTCTTTCACATATTGACACTTCTTTCATTTTGGCAACAATGGCATGCTTGCAGAATTGGTGTCAGAGTATGACACTGTGCTTAGTGGAGGCAATCAATGGATTTTGTTAGGAAATTCTGCACTGCCCAGCCTGCAGTTCCAATGTATCACTATTCAATTATCATCTGCTTGACCTTTAAAGGAAGTTTTGGGTGACAAGAGCCACCACAAGAACTCTCTGATGTCAAAGAGTTTATTATGCATTGGCTCCAACACCAGTCAAAATACTTTTATTCTGAAAGCATAACGTTGTTGCTAAAATGATGGAAAAAGTGTCAGTTTGTAGAGCATTGCCATTACTGAAATTCCAGATAGAAGTTGAACCACTCTTGTAATTATTACTAAATTTGTATAATTCACGCAGTAAACCTTGATATTTTTTGTCTGGAGTTATTGAATAATATTTAAGATCTATATGTTTAAATGTTTCAGACTGCTACAATTTTACTAAATTTTTTAAAATTTATTACAGATATTCATTGAGTATTCGTGATATTTTATCTTGGGTAAATTTTATCAACTATTCAACAAGTAAAAATTCCAATATAGCAGAAATTCATTTATCACATGCTTATATTCATGGAGCTTGTCTTGTAATTTTGGATAGTCTTGGTTCTGGTATGTTATTATTTGAGAATTAATACTATGCTATTTTTCCATCCTTTAATGTTTTTTTGTCTATTTTTTTTTAAGGAATGACAAGTGATAGTAATTCTCATCAAATAAAATGTGCATATGATATCAGTGTAAAATTTTTAGAGAAACAAATGAAGAAATTTTTAAATGAAACAGAATTCTTATCATTTGATTTAAAAAAAAGTGCTGAAGTAACACTTGATCAGGAATGGTTTGGAATAGAACCATTTTATATACCAATGGGTAAGTTCATTTATATAATTTTATATAAAATACAAGATATTAATTAAGATGGATAAATAAGATAGAAAATGAGATAATTATTCAGATGTTAACTAGTAAATGCGATTAGTAAAGAAGATGCACTATCACGATAGGGAGTTAATGGGGAGTGACGTCATAGTTGATAACAGAGCATAGACAATGGCGACATCGTTAAATAACAATGATATAATANCAGGAATGGTTTGGAATAGAACCATTTTATATACCAATGGGTAAGTTCATTTATATAATTTTATATAAAATACAAGATATTAATTAAGATGGATAAATAAGATAGAAAATGAGATAATTATTCAGATGTTAACTAGTGTAACTACAGTAGGGGGTATCTGTAATGTGAAATAAATTGGACTAGTAAGTGTCAGATTACTGGATTTTGTATGTATGTATGTATGTATTAGGGGCAGTCAAATGAAAACGAGACAGATGGGAAAACAGTAATTAAACTGTTTATTATTTCAAAAATAATTGCCATAACTGTTAATACATTTATCCCACTGTGAGACAATATGATCAATGCCTTCATAGAAAATGTTTGCAGTTGCCTACAGAACCATGATTGTACCCAGGCGTGCACCTTTTCGTCTGAAGCAAATTGACGGCCACGAATGTCTTTCTTCGAGGATCCAAAAATATGGAAATCGCATGGAGAGAAATCGTGACTGTATGGAGGATGTGTATGGACTATGCTGCAGAAGTTTTGCTGGGAACTTCTGCAGAAGCGTAGTCAAAACAACCTTGGTAACATATAGGTGGGCATTATGCTGCAACAGAATGATGCTGTCTGTCAACATTCCTGGGTGTTTGGATTTGATGGCACACTTTAATTTTTGCAAAGTTTCCATGCACTGCTGTGTGTTAATGTGGCGCTGTGTTCCAGAAAGTCAACAAGCAGCGGACCTCCATAGTGATGTTGGACGCACACACGACTCGCCTACCTCACTTCGAGAACGTCTAACAGACAAATGGCACAGCAGTGAACGTTCATACTGTTCCTTCCTGATTCCCAATAGAGGGCACTTCTATATACACACCTACCTGCATTACCAACTTCTGTGCCACAATTCTTATATAGTTTGTCTCGTTTTCATTTGACTGCCCCTAATATGTATGTATGTCTGTATGTACTGTACAGTAAAACATGCATTTGGTTCACAATGTAATACAATAAACTTGTTAGTTTATTGTATTACATTGTGAACCAAATGCATGTTTACAAGTTAATACAATAAACTTGTTAGTTTATTGTATTAATCACAATTGTGACTATTTTGCTGACTGCACATGCAATAAAGAACTGCCTACTGACACTATATATGTACATCAGTCTCTCTCTGTCACATACATTGAAAAGGGGTAACGAAAATTTCATGTGCACTGCCCTGGTG
The DNA here is from genome assembly GCF_000671375.1 of Centruroides sculpturatus. NCBI lineage: Eukaryota > Metazoa > Arthropoda > Arachnida > Scorpiones > Buthidae > Centruroides > Centruroides sculpturatus. The sequence continues at coordinate 249,707 of NW_019385953.1, read as the reverse complement.
AGTGATGGACTATAGAGACTCTACTGTACTTTCACATAAAAATAATATATATTCAAAAAAATTTATGCAAATATTCAAGACTTTTTTTCCTCTAGTTGAACTAGAGCCATATAGTATTGGAATTTTAAAATATTGCAAAATTTTGTTGTTCAACACCCTAATAAGATACAAAAAATTATTTTGTATTATTTATTTTTTCAATTTATTTTCTAATGTTGATCTATATTTAAGATTAATTACGGAAGAAAATATTCATAAGACTTACACAACTAAAAATCCAGCTCGTGAAACACAATGATGGAGAAAAACAACTATTTCCAATTGCTTTTAGCAATCATCCTTAAGTTAAAGAGCAAGGTTGTGTAATATTTTGGTTGTAAAGGTTGTGTAATAGGAAAAATATTTTCTTCCAAGTAATAAATGCATGTATTACTTGGAAGAAAATATTTTGAAGTGAGATAGAGTTACACTATGAGTGTCATTTCTTCTCCCTAAACTATGATTCATTTGCTTACAAAAGGCCATTTTATTTTATGTTACATTATTTTATACAATTTTGTGTTAAATTCAGTAATCCTTTATATTCAAAACTCATTTTGTTTTCAGATATATTTAAGACTTGATTTTTTTTTTAACTCAAATTTTTAAATTACATGTTTATGCCATCCTTACAGATTTATGACATGTCTTTCTTTTAATTTGTTTCTTTAAAAAATTTTATGAGTTATAACAATAAAAAATGTTTCTTATAAAAGTTTTTTTTTAAAACTGAAGATACTACAGTGTACTTTATTGTGATGACTTTTATTTAAGTATGAAGAAAGGTCTGAAGTTTTTAATATGTAAAGTTGGTATTTTTTTCTTTTTATAGGAATTTGTTATTCTATATTAAAAGATAAAATATATTAAACTACCATGACAATAATTTAATATGTATTAAATTAAATGTAAAGTTATGAATTCTGAATTTAAAATTTTGTCTAAAAAGCACAGCTGTAGCTAAACTTGGAACTATAGCCAAGAAGACTATTCAATTTTTGAATTGTAACTGAAACCAGAACTGTTTATTTTGAAGATTTTGAATGTGATGAACACTATCGTTTTAATATTTTAAGCTTAAAATTTTTTATGTAAAACTTTAATTAATTTTTGTGATTTGTTTTGTAATTAAGTTTTATTTAGATTAATTTTAATATTTATATATTAATTTAAATTTAAACAGTTGCTTGATTCTATGATGTTTGGATCCATACTCCAAGATTTTCTATAACTTAAACTTGTCTAAAATGGTCAAAAAATATTCTTACATAAAATGAAACACTTGACTACTCAAAAAAACAATGCATATTTCTATTATTATAATATGGTATCAAGAATTTTGTAATTTAGAGATTATGTAATGAAAACAAATGGAAGAATCTAAAATGTATGATGGTTGATTGATAAATAAGGTCTCCATTTATATAAAATTAGTTGGGAAGAGATAGAATAATGTGACTAGTTATAAAAAATAATGAATATTTTATTTTAATCATATAAATCCATTTTTTAACATAATTATTATTTATGGTAATATTTTTTTAAATATTCAATTCATTTTTGGATTCTGTGCATGAAAAAACTGTATGCAATAGGAAGTTTCATCCTTTTCCACAGGGCAATTTAAACTTCAGTATCCTGTGGAAAATATTGACCTTTCAGTATTATCTTTAATTCTGAAAACAACTATAACCTTATGATACCAAATCTGAGCTGTAAAGAGGATGCAGAATAACTTGTAACTTCAGGTTTTTAAGCTTTACCACTGTTTCCTTATTATAGTGTGGTCTTGTGTTATCATAGTACAAGAAACAAAGACCATTCTTTCTGGCATTACTTTGATTATATCTTGTGAGTGCTTATGAGATTTCACAATAATTCACTGAAGAATGCTTTAATTTGCTGAAAATTTCATATCTTTTTGGATTTAATGAATTTAGAGTATTTTTCATTTTAATATTTAAATAATGAAATTTTTAAAAATTAGATGGTTAAACATTTTATTTGGTTTTATTTGTAAACATAAGCAGTTGTTTGATAATTAATAAAAGTTATAAAATTACTCAAAATATTTGTATATGTTATATAAAAACATAAATTAATGTAACAATAATTAATGTGAAAATTATAATATAATTTTATATGTTAATATATAAAATAATAAGAATTTTACATAGCAAAGCATATTTTAACTTTAAAAATTTTTGGTTTAATGTGTAATAATTAAATTTAATTAATTTTTTTACAGGTTTGAAGACAGATTGTAGCTTAGAAAAAAAATATATCTTATCATCTGAATCAACTAAATTAAATGCTATAAGATTACTTAGAGCAATGTATCTTCCAAAACCAATTCTTTTAGAAGGAATTCCTGGAGTTGGAAAAACATCTTTAGTTTGTGCATTAGCAAAAGCATCAGGACATCAATTGATTAGAATTAATCTTTCAGAGCAAACTGTAATTTTGACTTAAAACTAATTTTTTTTATTACTATATTATTTCAAATGTAAGATCTGTCTATATTTTCTAAATAGAGATTTTAAAGAAAAAACTGGTTGTGATAATTTAAAGATTTGAAGTTAAGATTTAATTTTTAGACATATCTATAAGTTTGGAAATATGCAAAAAAAAGTTGCATTATATTTGAAGTAATACAGTAATTTACATAAAATTATTATTTTGTTTCAGTTAAAAAATAAGTTGATATTTCAAAATTATAAACATTTACAGGATATATCAGATCTTTTTGGCTCTGATTTGCCTGTTGAAGGTAAATGTGGAATATTTGCATGGAGAGATGGCCCTTTATTACAGGCATTAAAATCTGGAAGCTGGATTTTATTAGATGAGGTATATAAAATTTTGGAATAATATTAATTGTTATTACAATTATAAAGTAAATTTTTAATTTGATGAATTATTCACAGTTAAATTTAGCATCTCAATCAGTTTTAGAGGGATTGAATGCTTGTTTGGATCATCGAGGAGAAGTATATATTCCAGAATTAGGAAGAAGTTTTAAAGTTCAGCAAGGAAGATCATGGATATTTGGTTGTCAGAATCCTTATAAGCAAGGAGGAGCTCGTAAAGGACTTCCTAGATCTTTCTTGAATCGATTTACACAGGTATATAATATATAACTAAACTTTTGTGTGATTATGTAAAAGCTTAATTATCAAATATGAACAATTTTAGTTATTAACTTAAATGAAATATTTATAATAATTGAACAATTAATGTACAAAGAGTTAAAATAAAATTTATATCTTTGCATAAAAATAATGATTATAAAAAAATAAAAGAGTAATGTCAACATTAATTCATAAATAAAATACTGAATTACCAAATGTTCGCTGTGTAATTAATCCAGTAAGTAACACCAATTTATTAATTGAACAAAAAAACCTTGTGTAAAGATCATCTTCAGATTAGAACAAAAATATAATAGTTTAAAAGATAAAATGATTGAACAAAAATTGTTCTAATCTGAGGATGACCTTTAAGGTCAAAAACATTTCTTTGATTAATAAATTGGTGTTACATACTGGATTAAGCTATTTTTAAACATTAATTCTTTTCTGTATAGTCTTCATATACAGCAATGCTTCTCTCATCTATACTTGTTATATGCTATTGTGGTAAGACTTTTTCAACAAGATTGGAAACCATTCTCCAACCTCTGAAGTCATATATCTCTTTTTACTATTGATTTACTGGCCATATAATGAAACAATTTATATATAAAGATGCTGCATGATAATTATTTTCATTAATTATTTTCTTGTATAATGTTCAACATTAATTAATTCTTAATTACTGTAAAATTTCAGTTATTTTAGGGGTTATCATACTAAGAGATTTGAGATCAGTATCTTATTGTAACATCATTTAATTTTGACATCTAGATATCGGAGTTAAGTAATGTATATTGTAATAGATAGTGTTATAATAAAATAATGGCCTCAAATCTCTTAGTATGATAACCTTTAAAATAACTGAAATTTTACAGTAATTAAGAATTAATTAAATAAAAAAGAGATAAGAAGCTAGTCAGTAGACATATAATAATGTTCAACATATAAGACTTTTTAAAGACTTTGAGAGTTATGGATATAGAATTTAAAAATCTAAAATTTTAGTGTCCATATTACTACAGTTCCTAAGATTTTTAGTATATCTAATTAAAACTTTTTTACAATAATCATTTCTCATTATCTATTTAATGCAAAAAACAAATAGCTTAAATATATTGTATTAATATGAAAATATAAAGCTTGCTTGAAGCTTATCGAAGAAGAACTTAATGTTTCTGCTTGAAAAATTATATTAAAAATTAATAAATACTTTCATTTTATAATGAATTATTATTTATTTCCAAGCATTTTCAACAATTTCATCACAATTATCATCAAACTAGCAGACCCTGCCACGCGTTGTTGTGGCTCAAAATGTATCTATTATAAATGTATAACACTTCCTCCGTGGGGAGGAAATTTTTCGAAAAATTTCTTCTTAGTGTACATTCTCTTGACGTACCCTATTAAAACGCAATCAAACACACAAAAACCCACATCTAAAATAATATAATAGAAGCCAAGTTCTTCACGGTAAGCCTTAATTCTGTCCCTCTCCCCTGCGGGGGAATATCGAAAAATCCCTTCTTAGTGTACATTCTGTTGACGTACCCTATTAAAACGCAATCAAAAACGCAAAAACCCGCATCTAAAATAGTATAATAGAAGCCAAGTTTTTCACAGTAAGCCTTAATCCTGTCTCTCTCCCTTGCGGTGGAATATCGAAAAATTACTTCTTAGTGTACATTCTGTTGACGTACCCTATTAAAA
>NW_019385953.1:241483-243084 GCF_000671375.1 Centruroides sculpturatus | reverse complement strand
CTATCCGATATTTGCCAATATCCGTCGATTTTACATGATGTTTTCCTATCAAGGATAAATCCAACTCCTCGTTCATGTTCCTTTCCTCCTGAATATATGAATCTGAATCCTTCTTCTGTTTTTATATCGCCTCTTCCTGTCCATCTAACCTCGGAAATACCAAGAATCGATATTCCCAGAATCTTCATTTCTCTGATGACATTGGCCAATTTTCCAGTTTGATAAAGGGACCTCACATTCCAGCATCCCACTCTTAGACTTTCTTTAAGAGCTGCTTTTCTGATTGTCTTTCCTTTATCGGCACCAGGACTTCCAGACGGCTTTAATCCAGGCACGTCATTTGAAGCACTCGTTTCCAGGAAATCCAGACCATGTCCGCAGCATCTCTCCCTGGTAGCATACTGCACAAGGACAGACCCAGGGGTCCCATCTGTACTTGTGCATATCTCATTTATACTTCGTTCAATGTTCATCAAGTCTTGGAAAAAAAGAAATAGAACATGGTGGTTTTCCGTTGCCTTCCATGTTTCGAATTCAAATTTCAAATTATATATATAATAATAATATGAAGAAATGTAATGTTCATTTTTTGTGATGAAGGTCCTGGCTTCTCTGAAATTCTTGTTATTTGTGATAAAGTCGGGTAGTTTTATTTGTCGCTTTCTTTTTCTTTCCTTAAGCAAATGTCGATAGCAAGAGATCACATCCAAAATGCCTCATCTTGCTTTTGCACATCTTTCAAAATCTGGATCATTCACTACAGTTTGATCAACGAACTCAGTTATCATTACCAAACTTTTACTACAGAAATCTGTAGAGAAATTCTTTGGGTTCTTCTTTTCAGAATCTCTATTTTCCAGTTCTACACAAATTCCTTGTTCTGCCAGTTCTTGAAGGTCATTGTTGGTAAGACTCTCATCAGAAACCTGCAGTAACTCCTCAATATCCTGCTGGTCTACATCTCCTAGTCCTGCTTTATCAATTAGATTGACAACTTGGTCAACCTAATGATATAGCAATGGTCTCTTCTCATTGAGAATTCTTGGATACCTTCAGTCATAACTTCTACACATTGTTCATGCATTTATTAGTTACTTCTTGCCAAGCCAAGTCGATATTGCCTACGGCATCTGTAATGTTACATTTTGTCCAAAATTGCACCAAACAAACATAGATTTAAGGAAAGTACAGTACTATGACAAATTAACACCTTTTGCTGATTGGTTCATGTTTGGGAATAAATGTATTATACAAGGTCTGTTCAAAAAGTATCGGACCTTTGGTCAGCAAAAATAAATTTATTGACTTTGACGTACAAAACCCTAATCCTCTTCAAAGTAGTCTCCTTGGTAATGTATACACTTCTCCCAGCGTTCCTGCCATTGCTGGAAACACTGCTGGAACGCATCTTTTGGAATGGTTATCAGCCGGTCCGTCGCATTTCGCATGATGTCTTCTCTTGACTAAATTTGGGTTCCTTTTAGCGGCATTTTCAGCTTGAGAAATAGCCAAAGGTCACACGGAGCCATGTGGAGAGAGTACGGAGCGTGACGAACCACAGGAGTATTGTGTTTGGCGACGAAAGCCCGAATCAGATGCGC
>NW_019385953.1:233438-235821 GCF_000671375.1 Centruroides sculpturatus | reverse complement strand
ATCGTCCCCGAAAGCCTGCTGAATCTTGCGAATGGTTTACACTCGGGTATCGCCAAGGTTTTTGGCAAAATTTGATGTAATATCGCTGCTCACGTTGTTCAGTCATTTTCCAGCTTAGTGAAATCCGACGAGAGCACACTACATGACCTCACTCATACGCCGATTGCCAACGACTGACGCTTCCTGCAGGCGGGAAAAAATTCAGGGCTGTGCATGACTGTCCCCTCCACAACTCCACCGAAGGAGGCCTCTCTCGCATCATTGGTTTACGCGGAAAAAAAAAGGTCCGATACTTTTTGAACAGACCTTGTATACAAATCAATGAAATGCCACAATAATTTGAATCAGCATAAATTTTGAGCTTTTCTTTAGGCTTAGACTAGAGTGTGTTATATCGAATCAGTGTTAATAGAGGCAGTGTTAAGTGGGGTCTTAATGTACTTGGGTACTTGTGGCCCACTGGCTACCAAGCAGGTCCATTCCCTGAACACTGGGAGTTTGGTTGTGGGTTCGTGCCTCACCAGAACAGGCTGGCCATGTGGAGTTTTCTGGGTTTTCTCCACGTCTGTAATGCCTGAATAGCGGCCAGTTACCCTTAAAAAGACTTCCTGGAAGGCATCTCCCTAGACAGATCGCCCATGTGTTGCATTGCCATAATTTAAAACTCACTATATTTGAAATTTTTTAAACATGTTTTAATTATAATACTGTAATATTGTAATATTGGAATTTTTTTTATAATTGCATTGTGATAATATAATTAAAAAAATGAAATATTTTATAGATTGTGGAAGAAATACAAATTCAGAAATTATGGGGCGAGAAAGGGCCTTCTTGGGAATTTAATTTAAGAGATATCTTACGCTGGTGTGAAGTGCTTTTATTTAATCAGGTAATTGTTCTAAATTTTTAAAAATATATGATGTTATAGTTGTCATTTTTTACTACAATTTACAATATAATTTAGTAATTATAAATGTTACTGTTATTATTATTTCTGGTAATCAAGAATTTCATTAATGCAATTGTATTAATTTATTATGTCATAGCAAGATTCAAGTTAAATTAATTATTTTCTATACATTCATATATGAGAATATTTTTCTTTAGTTTATTTTGTTATTACTATGAATAAAACCATAACCTAAAGCTTCTGTAATTATGGTAATTCTTTTGAATATTACAGCAGAGATTATGAAATTTAAAAATTTTATATTATTTCTTCTTGATAATATGGAATAATTTTAAAATGTATTTTTTTTTAGTATGATATGAGAAAATTTTGTACAGTTAAATAACAAGTTAAAATTATTATTTTATTAATTTGCATTTGTAAATATGATGATTTTAAAGTAATGAAAACTTTATTTTATTATTTTATTTACGTTACAATAATTTTATTTCTATTCAATTCTATATTATACATTTCATTCATTATAAAAAAAATGTGTTTTAAATACAGTGAACCTCCTATAACACTGTTGATAATTCCATTTTATATGAATTCCATGTTGTACGAGTCACTTAGATTTTACAAATATGTGATCCGTTCACAGCCCGGCACACATATTTGTAAAATCTAAGTGACTCATACAACATGGAATTCATATAAAACAGAATTATAAACAGTGTTATAGGGGGTTGACTGTATTTTATTTTACTATAATAATTTTTATTTAAAACCAGCTTACCCATCTCATATTCTGCGATCTCAGAAGAAATGAAATTCAAGCAAACTCATTATAATAAAATTCAATTTGCATTTTATAATTTTTATTGAAACTTATTATTATTATTCATTTTCATCAGGAAAACATTTCAAAGTGTCGTTTCAATTTTATTTATTTATTGGAGTGCTTGTGAATACATGATATTTTTTGTTTTTCCATCTTTACATGAATAAATCAGAAGGTTTTCCGATGCATGAGCTGGCCATATACAGTTTTCCATGCGAGAAGCACGGATTCTCCAAATCTAGCCCACATACTTGCAGCGATTGTCAGAAGTGCAATATTCCCCATTTTTATATATATTTTTTAATCCTTTACAATTTTAATTATTTAATTGCTCCTTCCTCTCTTCCTTGGCATGTTGTGAAATTTCTGATAGTTGGATAATAAACTGTTTTATTGTAATTTGTCTTTTTAAATTATTTTGAGTTGATATTAAAATTTGGAAAAAAGGAGATCCCTAGATTGGTAAAATAGGCGAATTTTCTCTTACAACTTCGGTTGTTGTTTGGGATACAGTTAAGGTTTTAACAAAGTTCGAGCGAATACATAATTAGCAAAAAATACAGTAGTTGAAATAAAGTGATTAAACAAAAATTATTACAAATATCGTAAATAACAGTTCACAAATGCATATATAGAGATATTTTTTG